>NC_058406.1:143034397-143334397 GCF_002201575.2 Neomonachus schauinslandi
AAACTGGACCATTTCCTTACACCACACACAAAAATAGACTCCAAATGGTTGAAAGACCTCAATGTGAGACAGGAGTCCATCAGAATCCTAAAGGAGAACACAGGCAGCAACCTCTTCGACCTCAGCCGCAGCAACTTCTTCCTAGAAACATCGCCAAAGGCAAGGGAGGCAAGGGCAAAAATGAACTATTGGGACTTCATCAAGATAAAAAGCTTTTGCAAAGCAAAGGAAACAGTCAACAAAACCAAAAGACAACCGACAGAATGGGAGAAGATATTTGCAAATGACATATCAGATAAAGGGCTAGTATCCAATATCTATAAAGAACTCATCAAACTCAACACCCAAAGAACAAACAATCCAATCAAGGAATGGGCAGGAGACATGAACAGACATTTTTCCAAAGAAGACATCCACATGGCCAACAGACACATGAAAAAGTGCTCAACATCACTTGGCATCAGGGAAAACCAAATCAAAACCTCAATGAGATACCACCTCACACTAGTCAGAATGGCTAAAATTAACAAGTCAGGAAACGACAGATTTTGGCAGGGATGCAGAGAAAGGGGAACCCTCCTACACTGTTGGTGGGAATGCAAGCTGGTGCAGCCACTCTGGAAAACAGTATGGACGTTCCTCAAAAAGTTGAAAATATAGCCACCATATGATCCAGCAATTGCACTACTGGGTATTTACCCCAAAGATACAAAAGTAGGGATCCGAAAGGGTACGTGCACCCCGATGTGTATAGCAGCAATGTCCACCATAGCCAAACTGTGGAAAGAGCCAAGATGTCCATCGACAGATGAATGGATAAAGAAGAAGTGGTATATATATACAATGGAATATTATGCAGCCATCAAAAGGAATGAGATCTTGCCATTTTCAACAACGTGGATGGAACTGGATGGTATTATGCTGAGCGAAATAAATCAAACAGAGAAAGACATGTATCATATGACCTCACTGATATGAGGAATTCTTAATCTCAGGAAACAAACTGAGGGTTGCTGGAGTGGGGGGTGGGGTGGGAGGGATGGGGTGGCTGGGTGATAGACACTGGGGTGGGTATGTGCTCTGGTAAGCGCTGTGAATTGTGCAAGACTCTTGAGTCCCAGATCTGTACCTCTGAAACAAATAATGCAACATATGTTAAGAGAAAAAAAAAAGAAGGTAGCAGGAGGGGAAGAATGAAGCGGGGGAAATCGGAGGGGGAGATGAACCATGAGAGACGATGGACTGTGAAAAACAAACTGAGGGTTCTAGAGGGGAGGTGGGTGGGAGGTTGGGTTAGCCTGGTGATGGGTATTGAGGAGGGCACATTCTGCGTGGAGCACTGGGTGTTATGCACAAACAATGAATCATGGAACACTACATCTAAATCTAATGATGTAATGTATGGGGATTAACATAACAATAAAAAAATTAAAAAAAAAGATGTGGGGCATTCAGTGGGGGTAAGGTTATGCTGCAGTAATGAACAACCAAAAAAAAAAAAAAGTTTGAACACACTGTCTTTGTTCTTTTTTATAAGATGTTTTCTGTCCTGTAACTCTTTAAGCACAGCATGTGTGTTTTCTTCTTTGGACAAGTGGAGGATGACTTTTTAGTTTTTGTGGGTGCATCAGCTGCTCTTTGAAGGTCCCTTCTAGTATGCCACAATGCTGAATGATTTTCCCTTGCATTTCAATTCTATTTTCTTGATTACAGGCAATGAGGCAAAGTACATCTTTGGATATTTAGCTTTTTCTTTCTTTGAAATACTTCTTTCCATTTTCTCATGATAAAAGGATGCTTTTTAACTAGCATCCAAGTTGTATTACATAGTTGAAACATAATCAAAATAGGTTATACTCTCAGCATTTCATCTGATAACTTGCCCGCTCTATTCTTGGTAATAATTTGGGTTGCAGCACCAGCATGTGAAGAACATGGGATTCCTTCTGAATGCTGCCAATGCTACATTGCCAAGCTAACTTCCTTAGGCCATTTCCTCTTCCTAAGTCTTAGTTACTGGTCTTTCAGCTGGATCTTCTCAGCTCCAACAACAGTCACCTTCAGCTATCACATTCTAGACCAATGCCAATAATTACCACTTCCCAAAATCTGTCTCAGTCAGTCAACTCTCTTATTCCTCTACTTCCCTTACTCTTAAATCTGTTCCACCATTTCTCCAATTTCATTGAGACTGATATTTTTTGCAGGGTTGAGGTCACCAATTATCTATACTTAGCCAGTGTCAAAGTCACATCTCTGCCTTTATTTCCCTGATCTCTCAGATGTAATTGACATAGATGTTCTCTGGTCTTTTGAAATGATTTTTTATCTAGGCTTCTGTGACATGCTTCTGGACTTCTTTCTATCTTGCTTGCCCCTCCTTCTCAGTCTCCCTTTCTAATTCCTCCTCCCTCTTGATCCTGCCTCTAAATGCTGGAGAGTCTCAGCACTTGGGCTTTGGCCCTCTTCTTTCTGCTGTTGACATTCTTTTTTTTTTAGTTTCCAACTAATCCCACAGCTGAAAAATCCACATTTATACTTCTCCCCTGGGCTTTAGACTGTGTGTTTATTTTCATTTGGTTATCTAATAACCATTGGTTTCCTGGTCTTGCTCTACTCCCAGACTTTAGAGCACTACCGTTCACATTCTCAGAAAAAACAAAAACAACATGGACTCTCTCTCACACCGCTTTTACTCTGTTGGTAAGTCCTGTTGGCAAAGCATTCAAAATAGATCCAGAATCCAACACTTCTCTACTGCTACAACCATATCTAATCCTCTGTCATGTGTCACCCCAGACTGTCACAAAAGTCTCCCAACTGGCTTCTCTGCTTTCACACTTGCCTATTACAGTCCCTCTTCCCAAGAGCAGTGAGAATGATTTCTCTAATAATGATAGCTAACATTTATTGAGAACTTACTATTTGCTAGGTCCTGTTCTGAGTTGCTTACATGTCTTTGTTCCCTTAAATATTTTATTATTTTTCATTTATTTAGAGTGAGTGAGTGAGCAAATGAGCAGGGGAGGGGCAGAGGGAGAGGGAGAGAGTGAATCCCAAACAGACTCCATGCTGAGTGTGGAGACTGTTGCAGGGCTCAGTTCTACAACCCTGAGATCATGACCTGAACTGAAATCAAGAGCCGGACATTCAACCGACTGAGCCACCCAAGCACCCCTGTATTTGTTACTTTACACCCTTTGAGATGGGTATTATATCAGTCTCCATTTTACAGATAAGGAAATTGAGGTACAGGGAAGATAAGAAACTTGTCCGAGGATTTATTGCTAATAATTGACAGAAGCAGAATGTGACTGTGGGGAGCCCAGCTCTGCTACATGAACTCTTAAACACTGTGCTTGATTATTTTCATGTCACCCATCTGCTTTAAATGTTCTAAAGGCTTCTTATTGCAACTAGGCTAGATCTAACTCTTGGCCAGGGCTGCAAGACCCCACTTGCTTTGGCCCCTCCCTACCTCTTTGATTTAATTGCTCATCCTACTTTCCTCTCTCCTTGCCTCTTCATTCACTACCTCCCAGCCACACTGGCCTCCAGTCTAATGCTCAGAGCTGTCAGGATCATTCCTGTCTCAGGCCTTTGAAATATACTGTTTCTTTTCAGAATGCACCTTACCTGATCTTTGTATGGTTGCCTCCTCTTGTCATTTAAATCTCACTTCAGTTGTCACCACCTCCAACAGCCCTTCCTATGCACTCTGCCCCCAGCTATTCTCCTTGTAGTACTTATAACTACCAGAGTGCATCCCATTACTTATTTGCATTTGTCATCTTAATTTTCTACATTACGATGTGAACTTCTTAAGGGCTTTTCCATCTTACTCCTCTTTGTAACCCCAGGGCTTTGAAGAATGGCTGGTACATGACCAACCTCATGTTTGAAATGGGGATGGTACCTCTCTTACAGGGTTACTGTGAAGGGTAAGTGAAATTGTGTCCAGGAAATTTCTTTTTAAAGTATAAAGTTATTAATATAAAGAGTATATCACTGCTTGAAGCTGGAAATCCTGATGGAGCAGTATTTGGGACTAATGCTTATGCCTCTTCAGCTGCTAAGGTAAGGGTCTATTCTTTAAACAAAAAAATTCATTGAGAAAGGAGGGTAAATAGCCACCTCTCCTCCTCTCATTCCCCCCCCCCCATACACACAAGTTGATATTGAAACAAGGAAAAAGATTTTTGTCAAAGATTTCTGGTGAATCAAGGAACTGTGAAATCAAATCCCTGGAAAGCAGTGGTGTTCTGCCATCTTGAGTCTGTGGGCACATGTGTGTCACTGCTTCCTGGTACTTATAAATTATATTTGTCAGAGAGTTTGCTTTTTAACTGGAGAATATAATGGACAGGGCTATTAGAGCTAATTATTTTCCAGAGACCCTGCTGCATAATCAGCAGGAATTTTTTTTTACAGTTCTACTTTTTGAGCTCCTGGAGCCATAAACATCTCCATAGGTTTCAGAGCTCAGTTTGGGGGCAGTTGGCAGCTGGTCATGAGTGACTGTTAATAGTGACTGCACTGACAAATTTGATTACATAGAAACAATTTGGTGGCTTTTTTAGGGTACCACTGAATACGATGTAATCTCAAAAAACATTGATTCCTTGTCCATATTACTAAAGGAAAATAGCAGCATCTTTTGAAAAGAAAATTGAGCCAGATACTCAGGGGACCTAAGTTCTTGTATCCACATAGCTACTATCATGTGGGCTTTTACATGGCTTCACCATCCTTCCTGTCAAGTGGGACTGATCACAGGAGAACTGTTTCTTCCAGAATATTATGGTCAAACTGATGTGAGAAAGTCAATTTGGTGTTCTGGAGGAAAATGTGTGTATGCGTGTGCATGTGTGTGTAGGCATGCACACACACCCTCATGTGTTCTGATACTTGAGTAGAGCTGGCTGTTGGGGATTTTTAATAGGTGTCTTGTGTTGTAATAAGCTACCATGATTTACACTTTGCTGATGGGACCACTTGACTTCCACACTCAAGCCAAGGCTCACTCCAGGCTCAAGTTCTGCCATGACCCTACAAATAAGGGATATAAAGAGTTGTGGATACATGCTCTTGAGATCAGCATTCTCTCCGTCATGCCCAGTCTGGCTCTGAGTTTGCCAACCAATTACAATACTGGGTTTCTTTTCTACTCCTGAGCCCTGCCATGCTCCATAATTTTAATAACTAGATCTTTACCTTGCTCCTGTGTCTGAGTCAGAATCTTGGGAACCACTCAGTTTCCAGAACTTCCTATGCTCTTTGCCTGCCTGGAGCTCTTTGCTATCTATGTCTTCTTCTCCAGGTGTTTCTGTCCTTTGCTTCCATGCATTGAACCTCCCTGAGGTTGACCACTTCCATGGGCAGTAGGATTCCCCACTAGAATCTGCAGCAGGGTCTAGTTCTAAGTCTGGATTCTTCACCATGTGTCTCACATTGTAGTTAATCATTTAGAGAGGTATTATTCTGATGCAGAAGAAGTAGTAAAGAAGAGATGGAGGAACTAAGGAGACACCCTGTCCCCACAGATGGAATGTACTAATACTGACATATTTCTTGGGCATCCATGACGTGCCAGGCACTGAGGATACAATGACCTGGAGACTGATACCATCAGTGCCAGATGGAGTAGGCATTTCAGTGAGGGGTAAGTAAAACGTGTATGTGTAAACTGACAACCAAATGAAATGTATATTAAAACTGATACAGTGTCACAAAGTTAGCAAGGGACTCTAATAGAAGCTGAGAGAATTGAAAAACAAACCCACTATTTTTGTGTGCTCATGCTTATAGCTGTCTTATGACAGAGAAAAGATGCTCATCTCCCTGTCCTCTGTGACTATTTCTCACTAGAACTAGAATCACTTTCAAAGAAATCGTAAACATTAAAAATTATCTTATGAAAACAGGATGTACTATACTATCACTCATGCTCTGGTATTCTAAAAATCAGCTTCATTTCTGAACAAATTTAACAACCTGACCTTAGTGCTTGCCATATGCTTTTTATTAGGGCATAGGATGTTAATAGAAACAGATTTTATATTTTTATCCAGACTCAGGAAAATAAAAGAATGGAAAGAAACATGATTTCTTAAATTTCCAGTGACATGTCTGATAATACATAATAGAGATTACTTATTGGGTGTAACTGAGGCAAGATGGAAATACAGAGCCTTGGACAAGTCCTGCTTGGAATTTTTTTTTTTCCCACAATTAAAAGAATTTCAGAGCAGAATGGATGCAGTGGAAGCACACACAGAACTGGGTCCATCTGTTTGCAGCCACAAATAGAAACCTTGTCACAATTGAGATAATATTAGTTAATCTTTGCCCAGGAAACCATGAAGTGGCAAGTATTGGAAGCATGATTTTAAAAGTAGAATGATGCTTACTTGTGGCAAAAAATCATACCAAGAAATAAAATAGACCTCCTTGAAATATGGTGTGCGAGGACTTCATTTATGAAATTCCCCTTGACCCTGTTGTTTTGGTTAATTTTATAGGATCTCCGTTCTAGGCAGAATTGTGAAGAAGTATAAAGCAATTATTTTCCTTATCTTTTTAGACACCCCCTCTTTCTCACAATGATAGACCAGGGGAGTGACCGCTCTGGATTTGGCAGTGTGATCTGTGGGAACAAAGAGGCAGCGGCCACCTGAGAGGGAATCTGTACCTACTCCTCAGAAACTTGTTTCACTACAGCTAGTGTGCGTGCCACTGAATGTGCATTGAAGTTATGGGGGCCAACAGGACGTATTCTCTTCCAGGCCCTTTCTCCTACTTGCAAACTCACCTTTTTCTAAGGACCTCATCTGCCTCAAAGAAGACCTTGCGATAGAGAACCTGGGTGCTTTGTTATTTATATCCCTTCTCTTGTCATTGGTTGGGTGAGGCGTTGGACTAGATAACATCTAATACCATTTCAGCTCTATTCTGGAGAGAGAGGCAATTAGTTTACAGATAAGAATCAGTGGTGTGCTGGAGTCAGCTGATACTGGCCTGAAACTTTACATTCAGTGACATCTTACTGGTAGCGTGGCCATAGTGGGACTATTTACACCAAGGAAGTCAAATCAGGGTTGTTGTTCTTTCCTCCAGAGAACAATTTTAACTGCCCATCACTTGGTAAATCTCAGATATTTTGTAATATTCACAATAAATACTAACTTTCATCTCACTTTGTCCATGTGAATGCATGACATTCACCATATGGATATGCACTTTTAGTATTTTTTCCTAAGAATAGCAGCAAATGCAATATTTGCTCTAAATGATAGCAGTCCTTGTCACTATAACTCTTCAGAGGAAATTTGGACAAATGCCTGGCATCATGAGTATAACTTGGGTAGGAAATTTTCTGGTGACAGCTATCATTTCAGTGATAAACCAGCATTTATCCCAGTAAACCAACGTTTTCTCCTGCATTATTCACTTGCATGGTTAGTGTAAACTTTTCTAGGTATCTACATCTCCCCCCTCATTTTGACTAACTGGCTTTAAAGTGTCCTACTTCTCTTCTCTAAAATTCTTGCCTTTATTAATATGGCTATTACATTTAATGGTTTTTTTAAGCTTCTTTGTTCAAAGGGAGTTCCTCAGATTTGGAATCAAAAGAGCCTTCTTTGGTGTACTCGTAACAAACTGACTTTGACAGAACAAAAGTGGGAATGGGTGGTATTTTACTTGGAATTATGGTAGTTTGTGGAAAAGAGAGAAGATAATAGGGACAGAAAAAAAATTTGGAGTTAAGATGTTTCTTATTCTGTCACTGCTATTTACCCTCAAACACCCTCTGGATGGAATTTTGACATGTTATTGGTAAATCATTCTAATGTCTCCTCTTCAGTCTAGGTGAATATTTATTTTGATCCAACTTGACAGCTAGCAAAAATTCTGTTATAAATGGCCAGGTTTTGAAAAGCAGGGCTGTTACAATGGGGATGGGAGGAAGAGTTCCCAGTCCATGCCAAGCCAAACTGTGGGGTAGGAAAGGTTGTAATTTCTTGCTTTTCTATTTCTCTTTCTGTAGGTATTATTTTCCTATGACTTCCCCTACCTGTGACAGTCAGGGCCTTCTTTACTCCCTCTGAGTAGCCCAGTTCTCCACCAAATATACCACTTTACCTGGTCCTGTTCAGTTCTGTTCAACAAATACAAGAGTCCATTCTGCATGCTAGAACTATCATAGGCCCAGGGAATCCAATACTGAATAAGACACGATTCGTGCTTCAAGGGAGTCTCCGTAATTTGGCTGGACACACACACACACACACGCACACACACACACACTCCGCTCTAAAGTCTTTCAGAATGGGTATATATTATTCTGTTGATATAAACTAGGTTCTACATGGATATGAGGAGGAACAAGGAAATCTTCACAGATTGAGAGAGCCGGAAGAGGGAAAGTTTATACCACTATACGGAGTTAACATTTATTGAGCACTTATGGGTTCATAGCTTTTCTAAAGGGCTTTGCATATATTAAACTCATTTTATCCTTACAACAACTGTTAGTTATAGTAACTTTTTTTTTTTTTTTTTTGCCAATTTAGTAGTGTATCCATTGGGGCATGGTGATGTTAAGTTGTCAAACACTCATGATTAATAAGAGGTAGAGCCAGGTTTGTACCTAGCAGAACTATCATGGTTACCACTGTGCTATATGCAAAAGTAGATTTTTATTTATACATCCATAAATATATGTATGTATATTAATTAAAAATAATCCATGTCCTACCATTGTTCTAGCTCTAGTAATATAAAGAAAAATTGACAGTGGTGTCCTCAAGCATTTCAAAATCTAATGGAATAGACATCTCAGCAAACAGACTGTGACTAATTCCATGTGAGTAATATCCAAGGGTTGATGAGGAAACACCTGAGGGATCCCTACTTGCAAATAGGAGTATAGTACCATGAATGTCATTTAATTAATTTTCTGTGCTGTGCCTTCTTAAATGTGCCTACATTTAAGAGGACTTTCAGAGATGCAAGGAATATGGCCTCTTTGAAATGCCAATAATCTTTTGCTTGGTACCTTCAGTCCATTTATTTTACCATCTTGTCATTGTCCCTCATCTCCCTTGGTGAATTCCTAAACTAGGTTTAATTCTATCCACTACTCTGCATCTGGACTTGCACAGTGGAAGACTACTGGAGAGAAACATTACCTTGCATGCGAGGTCACTAAGATCAAGTGAACATTTACTGCTAGTCAGCAAGTGTGCTGTGTTTCTCTGGTCCATTCATTCTCCCTCTATTTAAACCATATCATACCTTCTCCAGTCTTCTCAAACCTTTTAGACTGCCTTGCTCATTCTCACTTGTAACTCATGACTTTGCTTCCTATTTTGTTGAGAATAGCAGACAGAAGAGAACGTCCACAAATTCTCAACACTGCCTAATTCTCCCACTTGTTCCAGCCCCAAGTGCTCTGCTTTTTCTCTTGGGTTACTCTATGATCCATCTCTGCTCTGAGCTACAGCCATAACCTATACTTGTTCACTAGATTCCATGCTTTCTTGCTGGAAACCAGATTTCCCCTTCTCTAAAGGATAAAACTTGCTATTATTTCTCTAATTTTAAAAACTATCTTTCCCCTCCAGCTATTATCTCTTTCTTTTGGGGGCTAAATGACTCAAAAATGTTGTCTGTACTCATTGTTTCCATATACACTTCTCCCATTCTCTCCCATAAAATCCATCCCAGACCTCTCCTCCAAAGTGTATTTTATTGCCTACTTGACGTCTTTACTTGGATACATAATAAATCTTCCAGCTAATATGAACAAAATTGAATTCCTGCTATTACCAGCCCCCCACCATCTCCTTCTTTCACAGTATTTTCCACCAGAGTTAATGGAATTCCTTTTTTCCAGTTTTCACACCAAGAACATTGGCATCATTCTGGATTCCTCTCTATCTGACAACCAATGTGCAATATAATATAGGCTGACCTTGATAATATGTCCAGAATCTAGTGACTTCACTTCCACTACTGCCTTCCTGGTCCAAGCCATCATGACCACTTGCCTGGATTATGCAATTACTCTTAGCAGGTCACTTTGCTTTCAACCTTATGTCTTAAGTCTGTTCTCAACAGGGAAGCCAGTGATCCTGTTAAAACATAAGTTAGATCACAACAATTTTTGGCTCAAAAATTTTTAGTGGCTTTCCAGCCCCTTCAGAGTAGAAGCCAACATCTTAAAAATAATCTTCAAGGCTTTGCATGCTCTGGCCCCCATTAGTTCTCTGAATTTTTATTTACCAGATATCCTCATGGATCACCCTCCCACCTGCTTCAAATCGTTAATCAAATTCCACTTTTTTAGAAAAGATTTTATTTATTTATTTGATAGAGAGAGCGAGAGAGGGAACACGAGCAGGGGGATTGGGAGAGGGAGGAGCAGGCTTCCCGCGGAGCAGGGAGCCCATGCAGGGCTCGATCCCAGGACCCTAGGATCATGACCTGAGCCAAAGGCAGATGCTTAACTAACTGAGCCACCCAGGCACCCCAATCAAATTCCACTTTTAAAAAAATATTTGAGACCAAGAGAGCACATGTATGCATGCAAGCAGGGGGAAGGTCAGAGGGAGAGGGAGAGAGAATCTTAAGCAGACTCTGTACTGAGTGTAGAGCACAGTGTGGGGCTCCATCTTAGGCCCCTGAAATCATGAACTGAGCTGAAATCAAGGATTGGTCGCTTAACTGACTGAGCCACTCAGGAGCCCCTCAAATTCCATTTTCTTGATGAGTCTTTCTCTTCATAGTATTCTTGTTCCTTGCCCTTGTAGCCCCTGAAGCTTCCTAGCCCCTGCTTTTAGGATAACTTTTCTTCTTTACAATTATTACTACCTACCATACTCAGTATTTTAATTATTTAGCTTATTTGTTGTCTTCTTCCCCAACTAGAATATAACCCTTGGATTTTATTATTTAGGGTTTGTTGGTTTGTTTTGTTCACTTCTGTATTATTCCCAGAACCTAGAATAGCTCTTGGTACAGAAAATGTGAGCTACAATTATGTGTTGAATAAATGAACAAAAAATAAGAATAAAAAATAAACTCTACAAAAGTACTTAAGGCACATAGATGGTCTTATGCAAGATTTGTTGAATAATGAATGAATGGCACAACGTATAAAGGAATGTAGTTGAGAAAAATTATGGAACTTGTAAACAGAAGTAGAGTTGTAAGGTGAAGTCAAGATTTAGGCTACTGCGTAAGTTATGTACCATGAACTTCAGTGGTTTTTTTAGGATAGATCAGATATTTGACTCCAAGCCTTTAGTAATATAATGTGAGAAGAAAAAAAAAAATAGTGGTGCTGTGATTTATAGAACCAAAATTAAGATACAACAATTATCTCAGGCAAAGCAAAATTATTGCTGAGAGCCATTTCTCCCAAGAATTCTAAAAAGGAAAAGCACAGTGAAACGTAATGAAGTGTCTTCACCCAATTCTTTAGACTGTCCCTCACCAGACCAATGGCATCGTCCCACACCATAATTCTATATTAGCAATTCTCAGTGGAGATAATATATTATCTAAGTACCTAGTACTCTTCCAGTGTTGCTTAGCTTGGTATATTTTAAGAATCTAGAGTAAAGGGTAGACTGCAGATTTTTCAGAGAATTGATCTTCCATTTATTCACTCCACAAATATTTATTATCTACAATGAACCATTAACTGGGCTCAGCACTTGATATATGATAGTGTATTAAAAAGATATTATACCTTACATTATGAATATCACATTTCCAAAAATACTTCTTCTTTCAGCCAAATTTTGACAACTATGAGGCCAAGTGGTGAGTTTGAATTGTACTTCATTTCCAGAACCTAGAGTGCAGTTATACTGAGTTTACATTTTTAATGTGTTTCTTTGCGTTTAGTAATCATTATGTCATGGTTAACAGACTGCATTTTGTTCTTAAGCAGACCTGAGTTGGAGGTTTAGATCTACCACCTACCACCAACTTGGGCAAGTTACTTAATCACTGAAAGCTTTAGTTTCCTTATACAAAATTTATCTATCTATCTATCTATCTATATCTATACATATCTATATATATCTTTTCCCCTTTACTTGAAATAATTAACAAAATATCTGGGTACTTGTGGGAGAGTAGATGTGACTTGAAAGGTAGGCAAGAAACTGGCTGTTTCATTTACATGCTAAGTAGTGTGGATTTCAGCTTTAGAGATGGGTAACTACAAATGAATTTTAAGTGTCATAATGACACAATCAGATTTATGTTTTACATTCATCACTGTGTTGGCAGTCTGGGGATGAATAGGAAGTTGAAATTTGAAGAGGCTAGAGGCAGAGAGCTAATTAATAGTTGAGATAAAAGATGATGAGAACTTACACCAGGATAGTGGGGCTGGGAATAGACAAATGAAAGGGACTATTTGTAATTTCCTCCTGCTTATAAACTTCCCTTTTTGTATCCCATTCTTTGAGAGTACTGCTCATGGCTGTTAACTGTTCTGATACCTTAATTTGACCCAAAGTTTCTTTTGCATACAATGCTTCTTGGTGATATTCTCACAAAAGACCATTGGAGTATTTCAAGCAACAAAGCAGGGACCATGGACGTGAAATCCTTGTTTTTCTTATGCTGGAGTGAAGCCCTGAATAATTCTGTTCACTGAGGTCCTAGTTGATATTGGTATCTGCTTTCATCACATAGCCCATATTTTTAAAAAGCATTGTGACCTGGCTATTCTATACTGTCAAAATAAAGAGAAGTTCTTTTATTAAAACAATGCCAATGTTTTTGTAGAGGGTGTTAGATATTTTTGTCTGACTCTGCTTCTGATATTTTTACCAGAGTATTCCAAAGTCAAATGGAAAGCTGTAAAAAAAATCTGGTTTAAAAAAATATAGATAGGATTTAACCAAAGGTATATCCTACCAGCTCATGACAGCAAAAGAGAGGGAGGGAGCATGCAAATCACAAGCCTGGCTTTATCAGATTTTTAAAGCAAGCCCTTCATTGGTGCTTTTTTTCAAACTGGTATCCATAGGCCCTTTGTCATCAGTGGATCCATTTGTGGTAAGAGGGTAGGTATAATGGAGAGAAGAGAGTTTGGGCAGAGAGTGGGACGGAAGAAAGACATCCTCTATTTCCTCATTAAGTTCTTGTGAGAAACGCTGGTAGAAGCTTGAAAGGAGCCAGGAGACTTTTATTCTATCTTATGTCTTCCATATACTAACTAGTTTACTATGTTTAGGTCGCTTAACTCTTGTTTTCTTAAATGTAAAATTCATTAAATACTCATTTGACATACATGTAATGAAGGCTAACTGTGTGCTTAGCCCTATTCTAACTAAGCATAGGCATATAAAAATATTTAAAACAGACAAACCCTCAGGAGTTTAATCCTAATGGGATAGGCAAATATTAAACAATTAAAATGCAAACATATGGTTTTGATTTATAATACATTATTTTTTAATATAATAAATGTGTGCTTTATATATCATTATTATTTGGTATATGTTGCTACATAATTTGGTAAATAAATATAAATCTTATGTAATAAGTGATATATTGCAGATAATAAATACATAATGAAATGAGAATAATAATGTCTTCTAACATCACAAATGACATACGAATCAAAATTTCTAAAAGACTTTTGAAAAATACAGGATGCTCTGTAAATGCAGATTGCATTTACTCATTCACAAGGTTATAAGGGTAGTACTGGATTTAATTCAAGGTTCTCCATGTCCAATATTTTAGGACTGGCTTTAGAATGGTACTGACTTCTTACACCCACATCCTCAAAGGATCTGGAAGACCACCCATACAACTGGATTGCCCCAAGCATGGGGGTTCTGGATGATATAAACACTGTGGTCTTAGGGCACTTTCCTGGCTTGATATGCTTTACACTGTTAGGCAATGGATGCCTTAGCAGCTGCTATATTAAAGCATTGTTATGCTTCCTATAATTATTTATGTTTCTATGAGGGCTGGAGAGATGTGGTGCATATCTTTATGTTCCTTCTGCCTAGGGCAAAGTCTGAGATCTGGTAGGTGCTCAGTAACTGTCAAAACAATGATACTTTGGCCACATGGTAACCCTTGGGGGGATTGCAGCATATTGTAGAACTACTGGAAGTGACTGGGAAGTGCTTATGCTCCCAGATGAGCTCCATGCTTACCTGCTGTCTTCAGTGTCAACCTCTTTTTCCTTTTCAAAGTAATCATGGAGGAAAGAAGGCAAAGGGTAGTGTGGCACCACTGGAAACTGTGTTCTCCCTATTAAACTCTTTTCTATTCTTTCTTGAAAACATCTTGCATCATTCAAAAGGTTTATTTACATTTTCTTTTTTGAATGACAATGAAACTAATGATGGTCTTATTTATTTTACAGTAGTTTGAAAAATTCTTTTTATTCTTCATGGAGAATATCACTCCATGGCTCATAAATTCATAGAAACGTTGGCGTTATTTTAGCTTATGAAGTATAACTTTTTTTTTTTTTAAGAACAGATGAATCAGGAGGTATTGTGTACTCCAGTTTTTAGAATTCCAGAGTAATGTTACCAAGATAAAAACAGTCTTAATTGAGACTGAAAGTTAACTGTCTTAATACCAAATTTATTTCTATAGTTTGACAATCTATGTTTTCCTTCATAGGAAGTTTGAAGCTTATGCTGCTCTGGCTCAGTGTGTAATTATACTTTTGTTTTTAAGGAATTGTTACTATGGGTCATCTATGAATAAATGCCAATTACTCTAGAATTGGACTTTTGCTATTTCTGTGTTCTGAGATCGCATAAAATTCAGCTGACATCAGCTGTGCAAATGTACATAACTGCCTGTCTTCCAAGATGATGACTCATTCACATGAGTAACTAAGATAAGTAAGATTATCTTGTCAAATTCCTGGTGAATACATTCTTTCTCCTCACCCTCTACCCCCATATGCATCTGAAGAAATAGCAAAAAGATACAATCTAAACCTAATGGTGATACCAACTGACTTTCCCCAAAGATGTTTTAGAAAGGAAAATGGTGGTCATAAGAAAACAAACAAAATCCTAAAGATTTGTGTAAAATGAGTTCATATGTAATATAGTCTCTAATCTTCTGTAAATAAGTTTTTTAAAAAAATGGACTGATAGTTGCTTAAATTCCTGCTGTTTTTGGCCAGGCCAGTTTTATCTAATTTTGGTATAGGATAGGAGGTTAGAGTGGAAATGCAGCTGGTAGTCATTACCTTCACTTTTGTTTAAAGAAGCAAAAGGCAATCAGGAAACAAATGGGAAATGACCCAGAGACTGACGTAATGGATATGAATGATCCAAACAGAGGTGGAATGAACTTACTGACTTAAATGTAGAAGCAGGAAAGTCAGGGGATTCATAATTCAAGCTGCATTTTAAGTACTTGAGCTATTGTATGGTCTAAGAATCATTGACAGAAAGGAGTTTTGAAATTTGAAGAAAACATTTTTAAAAAGAAGGCTTTTCTTGCAAAAGAAAAAGGAAATTCTGAAATTGGGATCCATGGAGTGTTCATAGATGGGCTTCATGTAGTTTTTGAGCCCTTGACATTCTAGTAAAAATTTGGGTGGTTTTTAGGTATGCATTTTTGGTGGGTGGGGCCAAGGAAATGGTACACAGCTTTTATAAAATTTTCAGAGGGTCTGTGACCTAACAAAGCTTATGAGCCAAGGGTATAAAGGAAATAGCAACTAACACTCTTTGTGTGAACTTGGCCAGTGACTCAACCTCTGTGAATCTGTTTCCAGCATGAGTGTAGTTAGCTCTGCCCTGCTCTTTCCACTAGTGTAGTTACAGGGATCAGATGAGATAATGTGTTTGAAAATATTAATAGGTAACGCTACTATAGAGAGCATTTCCTATGTGCCAGGCACATTCTTTTAAAGAACCTCATGCCCTTTATCTCATTTAATCTTCACAACTCTATGAAATGAGAATTATTACTTTCTCTGTCTTACATATGAGGAAACTGAAGTACAAGGAAATCAAGCAATTTGTTGAAAGTCACACCACTAGTAACACCACTGGGACTTGATGCAATCTGATTTCTGAGTATAGGCTCTTTGCTGCAATACCATAGTGCCTCCCTAAAGACCTTGTAAAACGTCATTCAAACACGAACTAGTTTAAGAATAATGGTTGATGGAAATATTCTGAAGATGGAGAGGTTAAAATTTGTAGTTTTTTTGTTTTTTTTTTTTTTAAGGTGGTGATTACAGTGGGTGCTTGGGAACACCGGCTTGAAGAACCTTAGGTAGCACCAGAGGAGAGACAAGTTTTAAGCAGAAAGTCTGCTAGTTCCACTTGTTCTCAGACTTTGATGCTCTGTACTCAATTGTTAAGGCAAATTGGTCTCAAGCTAACCAATAACTGAAAAAACACTTTAGCCAGGTCAACCTTAATGTGCTCGGCTAAGCTGATTTAGGAAGGGCCTAATGGTTCTCTCCCTAGTGCTGAAGTGTTTGTTCAGTTGTGGCTGCCCTGGCTGACTTCTGATGAGGGGCATATGGAGTGTGGGTGTGGCCATGGTTCCCTGCTTTCCCAAGAGTGGGGGTCTTGAGACTTAGAGCATCAGAGAGTCAGGTTTGGTGTGTGCTGGAACAGTAAAGATCTATATTTGCTTTAACAAGAGTTTATTTTTGCCCACCCTTTTCCTGCAGTATGCTCCGTTGTTTCAGCTGTGGACTTCTAGTGTCTAGATGATATATAGAGAGCAGGAAGAATGACAGTTTAGGGATTCCAGCCTGATGCCAGAAGTCAGAGAAAATAGTGTGATACTCAGAACACAGAGTTCATTTCATAAAAGCATCTCAGAGTATCCTGCTGAAACTCATAGCTGGAAGGAATCTCTGGTATCATCCTATCCAGGGGTTCTTAAAGAATTTCAAGATCTGTGTGAACATATGTATTTTTCTGAGATGATCTGTAGGTTTCATAAGATTCTCAAAGTGGTCCATGACTCTTTCAAAAAATAAGAATAATTTAGACTAAAACCCAGACTTAGAAAAAAATGAAATAGAATCCATCTAGAAGAGAAGACTGCTTTAAAAGCACTTTGAAGGAAATACACTAGTAACAGCAACTGTTGTTAGCTACTCTTGCTTCTTGAAAAAATCCTCCATTTGCTTATTTGAAATTTCTAAGGCACTTTAGTTTCATTCACTTCAGCTTCAGTCTCTATGGTGATGGATGGAAAATAGCTGGTCAGGAGCACCTTTACAGTAAGTCCTGAGGATAGTTACTAAGTTACTAAAGAGTTTCCTTTTTTTGGAATAATAGCCTTGGTTCCTCTTATCTTTCCCCTTAGTTCTATTTTTTCGACCCTTAAATCATTTATGTGGTAGGGGATGGGCTGCATCTTGCCTCATGATTCTCACCCTTGGCTGTTTGATCACCAGTTTTATGTTCACTATTTGAAATCACAGCATTGCATTGTGCACTTCACTAGTGCCATGAGGCTTTTCTGTATTATTCTTCACAACCTTATAGGGACAGTGGGTGTATATTATTGTTACTTTGATGATTAAGGGACACAGGGAGGTTAGGTCACTAAGCAAAGTGACTATAGAACTGAAATTATCTCCTAATTTCCTAAATCTCAAGAACTATATTTACATAAATATCTAAAAACTTCCAGTATATATTGAAGTTCTTGGGTGGAAATTCTCATTTGTCTTCTTTGTAACCTGGAGATAATATACATTCCCCAGGACCACGTAACTCCTAAAATCAATGTGTTCAGGGAATGATAAAGAAGACAGATGATTTTGAATTCTAGCCTTTATTCTACCAGGATTTTTTTTTTTTTTTTTTTTTTTTTTTTATGAGAGTATTTGAACCTGAGACTTGTCACCACATTCATACATTTGATTTTTGCTGGCATAGAAGTATACTTGCCAACAATGAAAAATTGAGAGACTGTAAGTAACAATTCAGATTTCTGCCTTTGTGCCTTCCTTCCCTTTGGGAAGCAGTCAGCTAGAGTTGGTAGCACTGTCCCCTAAAGTTGAGGCTTAAGGTCTCCAACTTGCCTCCATTCAGTCCCCCACTCATTGCAGTTTTGACTCCTAGTATCTAAGATTAAGACATTTAGAACCTGGAAAGATGAGTATAATGTATGATCAAAGAATACATAATAATTAGCTGAGCAGTTTTCATGCTGTGACTGGATAGTTTGAATGTGTTAGAGAAACTAAGTATCTTGGCCTCTATTTGCTCACATAAAACAAAGACTCAAAGAATGACCTCAGTGTTGGCTTCAAGGAGGTTGTGGGGAATTGTTAGACCCCCTTGCATTCTGAATATCGTTAGAGAACTGCAAGATGAAATAAGGTTCCGGGACACACTTAACTGAAAAATTTCTGTGATCAGCTTACCTTGTGTGATTCCACACAGGACACGTGGTTCTAGAAATTCTCGAGAAGCACTGGCTGGCAATAGCTCTCTGCCAGAGAATGAGGCCTTAAAACTGGAGCTTCTTTTACCTGATGCCTTATAAAAGTTAAAGAGGCTGTTGAGCTAAGATAGCTGAATAGTTAATAATTCACTGGAGCATGCATGGATGTACTCAAGGGCAGTCTGTTAAAACTTGTGGGGCTTAAATGATTTCAGTGACTTTTTCATATTGACCAAGACAGCCTATGACCAAACCGTTTGACAAGTCTTATTGAAATGGCACTGGAGTTAAGTGTTCTTTTCAGGAACATAAATATTTACAGTTTTGACCCACTGGGAATAATTCAGTCTCAAATGTTCTTAAAATATCAGATGGGGTTTAATCCTGACTCTTCCACTTGCTAGTTTCATGACTTGAGGCAAGTTACTTAAACTTCTATGTGTTTCAGTTTTCTCATCTGTAAAATGGGGATAATAATGATAGTTATTTAAAAAGATCGTTTGGAATAAATGAGTCAGTACACATAAAACACTTAGAACAGTTCTTGGCCTATATTAAGGATTCAATAAGTATTGGGTTTTATTATTTTCATCATTTGGGGGATTTTCTAAATATTTGAAAGCAAGCACTTAATCATCATATTAATTACAAACAACTAGTCTGTTTAGTGTCAAAGTTTAGAAATATTAGATAAAATGACATTATATAACTTATATAATAGCTTTTTATATCCAAGCTTCAATTTTAATTTGTAGATACACAAATAATCAGCATTATTTGTATATTGGTATTATTAATTTGTATATATACAAATACTCATATATATAATTATCATGATATCTTTATTTATTCAGTCTATACCGTTAAGTATCATAGACAATGTCTTTAGCACTATAAGCATAGAAAGTAAACATCTTTGCCAGGAACACTTTTTATTTTATTTTATTTTTTATTTATTTTTTTAGAATGTTTATAGCAGCTTTATTTGTAAAAATCCCAAACTAGAAACAACCCAAATGTCCATTAATAGGTGAGCGCATAAACAGATTTTGGTATATCCATATGATGGAATACTACCCAGAAATAAAAAGGAAAAACAACTGAGATATATATATATATATATATGACATGAATGAATCTCCAAATGAAAGAAGCCAGACAAAAAAGTGTACATGTTGTACGGTTCCATTCATATAAAATACTAGAAAATGCAAACTAATTTATAGAGACAAAGTAGATCGATGGTTGCCCAGAAATATGGGTGCATTAGCTTTTTCATTTGTTTCTGTTTTTCATTATGACAACACTTAACATGAGTTCTGCCATCTTAACACATTTTTAAGTGCAGAACATGGTAGTGTTAACTGTAGGCACAATGCTAAACAACGGTTCTCTAAAACTTATCTTGCATCTTGCAAAACTTTATACCTGTTGAACAACAACTCTATATCTCTCCAGCCCCTTTTACTCACCTTTTTATTCTGTTTCTATTGTTTAACTATTTTAGATATCTTCTATAAGGAGAATCATGCTGTATTTGTCCTGTTGTGACTGGCTTATTTCATGAATTAAAACCTCTTCCAAGTTTATCCATGTTGGTGTACATTTCAGGATTTCCGTTTTTATTTTATTTTATGTTATGTTATGTTATGGAACCATACCATACATCATTGGTTTTTGATGTGGTGATCCACAATCCATTATTTTCGTATAACACCCAGTGCTCCATGCAGTACGTGCCCTCCTTAATACCCATCACCGGGCTAACCCATCCCCCCACCCCCCTCCCCTCTAAAACCCTGTTTGTTTCTCAGAGTCCATAGTCTCTGATGGTTCATCTCCCCCTCCGATTCCCCCGCTTCATTTTTCCCTTCCTTCTCCTAATGTCCTCCATGCTATTCCTTATGTTCCACAAATAAGTGAAACCATATGATAATTGAATACAAAGCACTGCTGTGCTTTGTATTGAGATAGTGCTACTTTAATTTTTAACATCATGAAATGTTATTGTTTTTCACAACCTAAGAGTGACCATATTTTCTTAGAGTTTAGAACATGATAATGGGAATGATTACACTACCAGTTCCGATATGACTAAGACATCATGAAAAAGTCTAAATTACTGTGTTATTTTAAGACTTTTTCTGCTTGACTTATTTCACTTTGCATAATCTCCTCCACTTTAAGGTTTACTGAACAGTTATCCCTGACTGGAAGGGGAAATTCACATAGGAGGCATTGATTCTTTAGACTTTGTTTCACCAACCTGGTGAAAGATGGAGCTTTTATAGAGAGGTCACTGACACACTCAAGATCAGAACAGAGTGGCTGGGATAAGACTAACTTCTGGTTTTCCTGACTTCTAGTTTGTTCTTAAGAGGCAAAAAGAATTCTGTAACAAAAGTTGAAAAGAGGCATTTCACCAAATATGCTACTTCGTAGATTTTAAAAATAGCTACAACATAAATATATAGCTTTCTCGATTGCACTGCTTATTCAGAGTACATGGAAGGAAGGAAATGCAATAGTGAACTTACCTGCATATGTTCAGTGATTGGGCTCATTTCATACCAGAAGCTTGGGACTCTGGATTCTGTAAAGTTGTCTGAATTTCTGCTTGAAACTGGACACCCACCTGTCTTTCAGAGTAAAGATGATAGCCCTTTACCCTGGTCTTGGTTAAGGAACACTTTGTTCAAACTATATATTACAAGATGGAACATTCATTACTTGGTGGTCTGAAGTTCTCCTAATTCAGCAGGATCCCAAAAAGAAGAGCTCTCAGTAAGCATTAAAAATTCAAACAGCATGAGTGTCTAAGAGCCAAGTTTTCTAGCTTATTAGCTTTTTATTTATAGATCTGTAAAGGGCTTAAGTAGAAAGTGTAAGCCTGTGGGGAAATTCTACCTGTGAAGCTGCTTTCGAAATGTATAGGTATGTATAATAGTCTGTGATTATGCAAAATTGTACAAGGGTCAGTCCAGTCATTTTACTAAAGGCTTTATTAAACTTGTGTAGATGGCAAGCAGGCTAGCTTAATGTGGTCCCTGTGATTTGAGAGATGGACAGCTAACTTTAAAACATAGTAAGGAAGTTCCATTGACATATATTGAGTTTCCTGGAGTTTATAAGTATAATAGCATAAAAACCCCAACCTTCACATTTGGTCGTTGAGACAATTTTCAAACACTTTCAGTTCTGTTGGTGTCTGTGAGGTAATCAGATTAGTTCCTACCCAGGGTGGATCAGGCCCCCATGAAGATGCTACATTCTTCCAAAGATGATTGCCCAGTTTGTGTCCACACGCTTCAACCACTCTGATTAAATGACCTAATTGTTCAAACAACCAGATAGTTAACTTATCAGCTCATTCAAATGGTTTTTGTGTGTAGATATGAATGACAGCTACCAAGTCTTTCTCTGGTTCTTTAAGCAGATGACTAATCATCCCAGTTTTCTTTGATACTCTCCAGGTTTTAGTACTAAAAATCTTATGTCCTAGGAAACCCCTCCCAAGAAAGTGAAAAGTCCTGGTTTTTAGAGATGAATGAGGAAGGATGGTAAAAAGTATAAAATTCACATGATAGCCCCCAAATTAGGGGCTGGCAATATTTTTTTTAGTGTCAAATGAATATGGCATAGATTATCTACCTTTTATGGTTGCTGTCATGTTTTTTTCTTCCTTTTTCTCTGATCAAATCTCTGATTTGTGGTTCACAGCAATGGATGCAATTAAAGTATGTAATTTAAATGTGTTGCAATTGTGAGCATGTTACTCTGTTTTTGACTTTGCCTGTGGATTAACTGCTGTGCTTTGTATTGAGATAGTGCTACTTTAATTTTTAACATCATGAAATGTTCTTGTTTTTCACAACCTAAGAGTGACCATATTTTCTTAGAGTTTAGAACATGAAAATGGGAATGATTACACTACCAGTTCCGATATGACTAAGACATCATGAAAAAGTCTAAATTACTGTGTTATTTTAAGAATAGATGGAAGGGCACATACAACTGTATTAGGAAGGCAAATATACAAACCAAGAATGCACAATATGCAGAAAATAATTGGAATTAAGCAAGGGAATTTGAAAGATTATATGAGGAATGTATCTCACAAGTCGGGATAAGACCGGCAAGTACTCCTAAGTCAATCAAAAGCTTTCCATCTCCCAAAAAGAAACCAACACTCAGCAAAAAACCAGTAGCTCCTGAATTAGCTTTGGAATACCACAGGAAAGAATGCACACTATTGTATCATAACTTGAATGCCCTATGAAACGAAATGAAGTTAGTTTCTGAGGTTGCAACTAAACTCAAAATGTCCTGTGGGTAAACAAAAAAGAGAAATTTTGATAACAGCTGTGTTCAGCTGATTCTGTTGGATCTTACCAATGTTCATGCTCTCCATATTATATTAAGTTTTGCCTCAAATTATAGCAACAGGAAAATATTCTTCCTGACTCTTAGGCGCTTTGATTTGAAAATGGACTTTCAAAACATTTTGATTTCTCTGAAGATTTTAGTAAAGCTTCAGAAAACATAAAACAAAAGACTGTTGAAATCTTGCCTAAATACAAAATAGACTTTGCTCATGTATCTTCATATTTCATAGGCAGTACAGTTATAAATTTTGACAAATTCCATTCAGTCTCTGAACTTCTTCCCAAGGATAATGAAAAAGATCATACCAACTAAATGTCCTGAGCACCTTGCACACCAGACTGCTGAAAAGGGGTTCATATTATATTATATATTACTCACCTGTGATAGTGAAACATTCATAATAAACGTTTATGTTACTTTTCAGTTTCCTCAAAATGTAGAGAAGCACTTAATGATATATTCAACTTCATAGAAATGAAAGGAGATAGCCTCATTAGACAAGTGCTTCCAAGAGAGGTATCATTGTTGCAGCCATAGAAAAGATTTTAAAATGAGGGCTTGCTGTAAAATCTGTTTTCAAAGTGTGAGGCAAAAAGAATGACTTGGATGGAGCTGTATGTTGTAATTACTGCCATTTTAAATAAAAATGTTACCTTGTTCTTTAAAAAAAACAAAACACTAAAGAATGACTTTCTCAAATTAGAGAAAGGATTTCCAAATTAGGAAATACATCAAGGATGAAAATGGAGAAAAGATTACAGTAAAAGAGAAATTTATATGGAGTTTTCCAAGACTGTTGGATGATTCTAAAAGAAGCCATATGAAGTCCAGAAAAAGACAGACATTATTCTGTGTTATGTTTAGGTCACAGCGAATACTCATACAGCAAAAACTAACTAATTTTTGAAAAATAAACTTCAAATCTAAAAATAAAAAGGAAGAAGGGAAAGAAAGGAAAGAAAGGAAGGAAAGGAAGGAAGGAAGGAAGAAAAAATGTCACCAGAACAGGGAAGCCAGACTTTCTCAATTTATCAAAACTAACTTATTTGGAATCCAACTGCAATTTCTCAAGTACAAATTACCTGTGTCTTGAGAAAGAGAAGTAAAATGCATGATGACATCTAATGTGCTTTGAAGAGTTTAAAAATGATGGCCATTTTATTTTACTTATTTTTTTTTAAAGATTTTTTTATTTATTAGAGAGTGAGCATGACCAGGAGGAGCAGAAGGAGAGGGAGAGAATCTCAAGCAGACTCTCCACTGAGCGTGGTGTTGATGCAGGGCTCAATCCCAGAACCCGGAGATCATGACCTGAGCCAAAATCAACAGTCAGCCACTCAACCGACTGAGCCACCAAGGTGCCCCATAAATGATGGCCATTTTAGACATGTATAATTATAATGAGTATATAGATGCAAAAAGATTGGATTGACTTTCAAATGCTCTACCAAAAGTCTATAGATACAAAGTGGTTGGACATTTTTGGAAAGCTGGAAACGAATTCCTATAAATCTAGTAAGTAAAATCCATTATTCCGTGATCAAACACTTGTGTTGCAAGGATATTGAACTTGATACCATCACATTGGATGAACACTAAGAATCAGTGTGATGTCTATTACATATTTTCTGTATTACAGAGAAGTATTAATGGAAAAGGAGATAGGAAGAATAAAATATTCTAGGAAAAAAAGCATGTCAATATCATTTTTTTTTTTAAGATTTTATTTATTTATTTGAGAGAGAGAGAATGAGAGACAGCATGAGAGGGAGGAGGGTCAGAGGGAGAAGCAGACTCCCTGCCGAGCAGGGAGCCCGATGCGGGACTCGATCCTGGGACTCCAGGATCATGGCCTGAGCCGAAGGCAGTCGCTTAACCAACTGAGCCACCCAGGCACCCGTCAATATCATTTTTTTAAAAAATTAAATTTGGGCAATTTATGTGTTTAATTAGCTCTATTCACATTCTCCTTTTAAAGTCTTCCATTTATGTATCTTAAGAGTACATAATGGGGGGGCGGAGCAAGATGGCAGAGGAGTAGGAGACCTGGATTTCTTCTGGTCTCAGGAATTCAGCTGGATAGGGATCAAACCATTCTGAACACCTACAAACTCAAAAGGAGATCGAAGAAAAGAATAGCAACAACTCTCTGAACAGAAAAGTGACCACTTTCTGGAAGGTAGGACTGAGGAGAAGTGAATCCGAGGCGATATTCGGGAGGATAGACGGCGGGGGAGGGGGCCTCCGCGGCTGATTCTGGCAAGTGATAGAGCCCCAGAGCACAAAATCGGAACTTTTAGAAGCCTGCTCCGCTGAGGGACGTCGCTCCAGTGGCTAAGCAGGGGGTGGAACCCTCTTGGGACAGTGTGGTCTCAGGACCCTCGGGGTCACAGAAAGACCAGGGGTGCCGGAGTGTAGCAGAGCTCCCAGGTATCGGAGCGGGAAAGCCGGCTGCAAAGACTGAGCCAAGGCACAGGCTCTCAGCTCGGGGTTGCCATAAACCATCATCTGCGGCACAGTTGGGCCACTGCTCCTCCAGCAGGGACCCAACAAGTGGCAGATCCGGGGAGACTCCCCTTCCTCCCCCGGGAGGAGCGGTGTGGGAGTGCACCACAGGGATCTGCTGGGTTTGGAGACCCCACACTGAGTCGGGTGCCAGAGATAGAAATGCTCGGTCATGGGCCGGGTGAGCACAGAGTGGGGCCGGAGACCAGGGAGACGGGAGTGACTGCTTTTCTCTGGGGGTGCACTGAGGAGCAGGGCCCCGAGTTCTCGGCTCCTCCGGGGCAGAGACTGGGAGACCGCCATTTCACTCTCAGCCTCCAAAGCTGTACAGAAAGCTTGCAGGGAACAAAAGCTCCGGAGAGCAAACCCGAGCAGATTAATTAGCCCTGACTGGACAAGGGCGGGGCAATTCCGCCTCCGGCAAAGACATTTGGGAACCAAGGCAACAGGCCCCTCCCCCAGAAGATCAGCAAGAACAGCCAGCCAAGACCAAGTTTACCGATCAATGAGAACGGCAGACCTCCAGCTCTAGGGGAATACTGCATATAGAATCCATGGCTTTTTTTACCATGATTCTTTAGTCTTCCAAAGTTAATTTTTTTTAACTGTCTTTTTTTTTTTTAATTTTTCTTTTTCCCTTTTTCAACCAACATCTTATCAATCCCTTTTTAAAAAAAAATTTTATTTTTCATTTTTAGAGTCATATTCTATCCCTTCATAGTAGCTACCCGTATTTTTGGCATATATATATAAGTTGTTCTCTCTTTAAAATTTTGAGATAGTTTCTTCTAACAGATCAAAATATACCCTAAATCTCTAGTGTATGGTTTTTTTCTACTCCCCTGGCTGATCACATTCTCTCCCTTTTTTTTTCTTCTTTTTTTTTAAATCCTCTTCTTTCTTTTTTCAAACAACTTATCAATTCCTTTTATAAAATTTTTTATACTTTTCATCTTTACAGTCATATTCCATCCCTTCATCATATCAACCCTTATTTTTGTACATAAGTTTTTCTTTCTTTAAAATTTTGGGAGGCACTTTCTTCTAACAGAACAAAATACACCCAAAATCTAGTGTGTGGCACTGATCTATGCACCAGCCTGATCATATTTGATCATATTCTGTTTTTTTTTGTTTTGTTTTGTTCTGTTTTTGTTTGTTTTTATCTTTTTCTTTTTCTTTTTTCTTTTTCTTTTTTCTCTCTTTCCCTTTCTTTTCCCCCTGCTTCAGGTCTTTCCTGATTTGTTTAGAGTATATTTTCTGGGGACGTTGTTACCCTGTTAGCATTTTGTTCTCTCATTCATGTATTCTCCTCTGGACAAAATGACAAGATGGAAAAAATCACCTCAACAAAAAGAACAAGAGGTAGTACCGACTGCCAGGGACCTACTCAATACGGACATTAGTACGATGTCAGATCTAGAGTTCAGAATCATCACTTTAAAGATACTAGCTGGGCTTGAAAAAAGCATGGAAGTTATTAGAGAAACCCTTTTTGGAGAAATAAAAGAACTAAAATCTAACCAAGTCGAAATCAAAAAGGCAATTAATGAGGTGCAATCAAATATGGGGGCACTAACTGCTAGGATAAATGAGACAGAAGAGAGAATCAGTGATATAGAAGACCAAATGATGGAAAATAAAGAAGCTGAGAAAAAGAGAGATAAACAACTACTGGATCACGAGGACAGAATTTGAGAGATAAGTGATACCATAAGATGAAACAACATTAGAATAATTGGGATCCCAGAAGAAGAAGAAAGAGAGAGAGGGGCAGAAGGTATATTGGAGCAAATTATAGCAGAGAACTTCCCTAATTTGGGGAAGGAAACAGACATCAAAATCCAGGAGGCACAGAGAACCCCTCTCAAAATCAATAAAAATAGGTCAACACCCCAACATCTAATAGTAAAACTTACAAGTCTCAGAGACAAAGAGAAAATCCTGAAAGCAGCTTGGGAGAAGAGATATGTAACCTACAATGGTAGAAACATTAGACTGGCAACAGACCTATCCCACAGAGACCTGGCAGGCCAGAAAGGACTGGCAGGATATATTCAGAGCACTAAATGAGAAAAATATGCAGCCAAGAATACTATATCCAGCTAGGCTGTCATTGAAAATTGAAGGAGAGATAAAAAGCTTCCAGGACAAATAAAAACTAAAGGAATTTGCAAACACAAAACCAGCCCTACAAGGAATATTGAAAGGGGTCCTCTAAGCAAAGAGAGAGCCTAAAAGCAACATAGACCAGAAAGGAACACAGACAATATACAGTAACAGTCACCTTCCAGGCAATACAATGGCACTAAATTCGTATCTTTCAATAGTTACCCTGAATGTAAATGGGCTAAATGCCCCAATCAAAAGACACAGGCTATCAGATTGGATAAAAAAAACAAGACCCATTGATATGCTGTCTGCAAGAGACTCATTTTAGACCCAAAGACACCCCCAGATTGAAAGTGAGGGGGTGGAAAACCATTTACCATGCTAATGGACACCAAAAGAAAGCTGGGGTGGCAATCCTTATATCAGACAAATTAGATTTTAAACCAAAGACTGTAATAAGAGATGAGGAAGGACACTATATCCTACTTAAAGGGTCTATCCAACAAGAAGATCTAACAATTGTAAATATCTATGCCCCTAACATGGGAGCAGCCAAGTATATAAGGCAATTAATAACAAAAGCAAAGAAACACATTGACAACAATACAATAATAGTGGGGGACTTTAACACCCCCCTCACTGAAATGGACAGATCATCTAAGCAAAAGATCAACAAGGAAATAAAGACTTTAAATGACACATTGGACCAAATGGACTTCACAGACATATTCAGAACATTCCATCCCAAAGCAACGGAATACACATTCTTCTCTATTGCCCATTGAACATTCTCCAGAATCGATCACATACATCCTAGGTCATAAATCAGGTCTCAACTGGTACCAAAAGATTGGGATCATTCCCTGCCTATTTTCAGACCACAATGCTTTGAAACTAGAACTCAATCACAAGAGGAAAGTCAGAAAGAACTCAAATACATGGAGGCTAAAGAGCATCCTACTGAAGAATGAATGGCTCAACCAGGAAATTAAAGAAGAATTTAAAAAATTCATGGAAACCAATGAAAATGAAAACACAACTATTCAAAATCTTTGGGATGCAGCAAAGGCAGTCCTAAGAGGAAAGTATACAGCAATACAAGCCTTTCTCAAGAAACAAGAAAGGTCTCAAGTACATAACCTAACCCTACACCTAAAGGAGCTGGAGAAAGAACAGCAAATAAAGCCTAAACCCAGCAGGAAAAGAGAAATAATAAAGATCAGAGCAGAAATCAATGAAATAGAAACTAAAAGAACAGTAGAACAGACCAATGAAACTAGGAGCTGGTTCTTTGAAAGAATTAACAAGATTGATAAACCCCTGGCCAGACTTATCAAAAAGAAAAGAGAAATGACCCAGATCAACAAAATCATGAATGAAAGAGGAGAGATCACAACCAACACCAAAGAAATACAAACAATTATAAGAACATATTATGAGCAACTCTACGCCAGCAAATTAGATAACCTGGAAGAAATGGATGCATTCCTAGAGATGTATCAACTACCAAAACTGAACCAGGAAGAAATAGAAAACCTGAGCAGACCTATAACCACTAAGGAAATTGAAGCAGTCATCAAAAATCTCCCAACAAACAAAAGCCCAGGGCCAGATGGCTTCCCAGGGAATTCTACCAAACATTTCAAGAAGAATTAATACCTATTCTTCTGAAACTGTTCCAAAAAATAGAAATGGAAGGAAAACTTCCAAACTCATTTTATGAGGCCAGCATTACCTTGATCCCAAAACCAGACAAAGACCCCATCAAACAGGAGAATGACAGACCAATATCCCTGATGATCATGGATGCAAAAATTCTCACCAAAATACTAGCCAATAGGATCCAACAGTACATTAAAAGGATTATTCACCACGACCAAGTGGGATTTATCCCTGGGCTGCAAGTTTGGTTCAACATCCACAAATCAATCAACATGATACAATACATTAACAAAAGAAAGAACAAGAACCATATGATCCTCTCAATAGATGCAGAAAAAGCATTTGACAACGTACAGCATCTATCTTGATCAAAACTCTTCAGAATATAGGGATAGAGGGTACATACTTCAATACCATAAAAGCCATCTATGAAAAACCTACAGCGAATATCATTCTCAATGGGGAAAAACTGAGAGCTTTCCCCCTAAGGTCAGGAACGTGGCAGGGATGTCCACTATCACCACTGCTATTCAACATAGTATTGGAAGTCCTAGCCACAGCAATCAGATAACAAAAAGAAATCAAAGGCATCCAAATTGGCAAAGAAGAAGTCAAACTTTCACTCTTTGCAGATGATATGATACTTTATGTGGAAAACCCCAAAGACTCCACCCCAAATCTGCTAGAACTCATACAGGAATTCAGTAAAGTGGCAGGATATAAAATCAATGCACAGAAATCACTGGCATTCCTATACACCAACAAGAGAGAAAAAAGAGAAATTAAGGAGTCGATCCCATTTACAATTGCACCCAAAACCATAAGGTACCTAGGAATAAATCTAACCAAAGAGGCAAAGGATCTGTACTCAGAAAACTATAAAATACTCATGAAAGAAATTGAGGAAGACTCAAAGAAATGGAAAAACGTGCCACACTCATGGATTGGAAGAACAAATATTGTGAAGATGTCAATGCTACCTAGAGCAATCTACATGTTCAATGCAATCCTCATCAAAATACCATCCACTTTTTTCAAAGAAATGGAACAAATAATCCTAAAATTTGTGTGGAACCAGAAAAGACCCCGCATAGCCAGAGGAATGTTGAAAAAGAAAAGCAAAGCTGGTGGCATCACAATTCCGGACTTCCAGCTCTATTACAAAGCTGTCATCATCAAGACAGTATGGTACTGGCACAAAAACAGACACAGATCAATGGAACAGAATAGAGAGCTCAGAAATGGACCCTCAACTCTATGGTCAACTAATCTTCGACAAAGCAGGAAAGAATGTCCAATGGAAAAAAGTCTCTTCAACAAATGGTGTTGGGAAAATTGGACAGCCACAGGCAGAAGAATGAAACTGGACCATTTCCTTACACCACACACAAAAATAGACTCCAAATGGTTGAAAGACCTCAATGTGAGACAGGAGTCCATCAAAATCCTAGAGAAGAACACAGGCAGCAACCTCTTCGACCTCAGCTGCAGCGACTTCTTCCTAGAAACATCGCCAAAGGCAAGGGAAGCAAGGGCAAAAATGAACTATTGGGACTTCATCAAGATAAAAAGCTTTTGCACAGCAAAAGAAACAGTCAGCAAAACCAAAAGACAACCGACAGAATGGGAGAAGATATTTGCAAATGACATATCAGATAAAGGGCTAGTGTCCAAAATCTATAAAGAACTTATCAAACTCAACACCCAAAGAACAAACAATCCAATCAAGAAATGGGCAGAAGACACGAACAGACATTTTTCCAAAGAAGACATCCACATGGCCAACAGACACATGAAAAAGTGCTCAACATCGCTCAGCATCAGGGAAAACCAAATCAAAACCTCAATGAGATACCACCTCACACCAGTCAGAATGGCTAAAATTAACAAGTCAGGAAACGACAGATGTTGGCGGGGATGCGGAGAAAGGGGAACCCTCCTACACTGTTGGTGGGAATGCAAGCTGGTGCAGCCACTCTGGAAAACAGTAGGAGGTTCCTCAAAAAGTTGAAAATAGAGCCACCATATGACCCAGCAATTACACTACTGGGTATTTACCCCAAAGATACAAAAGTAGGGATCCGAAGGGGTACATGCACCCTGATGTTTATAGCAGCAATGTCCACAATAGCCAAACTGTGGAAAGAGCCAAGATGTCCATTGACAGATGAATGGATAAAGAAGAAGTGGTATGTATATACAATGGAATATTATGCAGCCATCAAAAGGAATGAAATCTTGCCATTTACAACGACGTGGATGGAACTGGAGGGTATTATGTTGAGCGAAATAAGTCAAACAGAGAAAGACATGTACCATATGACCTCACTGATATGAGGAATTCTTAATCACAGGAAACAAACTGAGGGTTGCTGGAGTGGGAGGTGGGGTGGGAGGGATGGGGTGACTGGGTGATAGACACTGGGGAGGGTATGTGCTCTGGTAAGCGCTGTGAATTGTGCAAGACTGTTGAATCTCAGATATGTACCTCTGAAACAAATAATGCAATATATGTTAAGAGAAAAAAAATAGAAGACGATAGCAGGAGGAGAAGAATGAAGGGGTGGAAATCGGAGGGGGAGATGAACCATGAGAGATGATGGACTCTGAAAAACAAACTGAGGGTTCTAGAGGGGAGGGGGGTGGGAGGATGGGTTAGCCTGGTGATGGGTATTGAGGAGGGTACGTTCTGCATGGATCACTGGGTGTTATGCACAAACAATGAATCATGGAACACTACATCTAAAACTAATGATGTAATGTATGGTGATTAACATAATAATAAAAAAATTTAAAAAAAGAGTACCTAATAATATAGCCTACAAAATTTAAATATCCTGTAAAGCTTAAAAAGAGAAAATGAATTGCTCTTCAGAAGGCAGAAATATTTCCAAAAATTTATTATAAATGTGTATTTTTGCACCTATATTAATTCACTTAATACATCAGAGAAAGATAAATGCTGTATGATCTCACTTATATGTGGAATCTAAAAAGACCAAACTCATAGAAACAGAGTAGAATGGTTATTGCCAAGGAAAGGGTGGTAGGGAAAATGGGGAGATGTTCGTCAAAGGGTACACACTTTCAGTTATAAGATAAGTAAGTTTGGGGGATCTAATGTACAGAATGGTGATGATAGCAGACCATACTGTATCACATACTTGAAATTTATAAAGTAAGTTAAAATGTGTTTGAAATTCCACAGTGCCTACTTTAGACTTCAAGTCAGATACGAATAGCATTTTCACATGATAATATCAGTTATCTTGGGACATAAGAATTGACCTTTAAAAAAGTCAAAAATTTACTTTCCTAATACCTGCTATGTGTATGTGTGTGTGTGTGTGCATGAGACCTCATTAGTAGAGCAAATATATGTACAATGCTATAAATGTTTAGGCATGCTCCATCTGTACAAACCTGGAAAGTTGTGGCTTAGAGCATACTATTGTGCCTTGTTGTTTGACTCAGACATTTAGTGTTGCTTTATGGATTTGTAGTTCTGTTCAAAAAGTGGAATTTGAACACTAAGAAATTGAAAGTACAAAAATGACCATTTTTAAGTTTGTCTGCCTAATGAAATAGTTAGCATTTGTCTTTTAACTAGACTTTAATATGAAACAAAGTACAAGTCTTAAGGACAGTTTGCTCCCATTGAGCTGCATAGCATTTCAGTCTGGTATCCATACTCAGTGAACATGTGAGAGCCAAGGGGACAAGTCCCAGTCAAGTTACATAGACAACGAAAGTAAAATGCCCAGCAACCAAATAGCAACACCAAATCTAAAGAGCCAAAGTCCATATCAGAATCGAGGCCAAGGGGTGGAAGTCTGAACTCTTCATACTAAAGGGAAAGCGGGTAAGGGAAAAGATAAATTAAAAAAAAAAAGGATTAAGAAGATTCCAGGACAGGGCGCCTGGGTGGCTCAGTTGGTTAAGCGACTGCCTTCGGCTCAGGTCATGATCCTGGAGTCCTGGGATCGAGTCCCGCATCAGGCTCCCTGCTCAGCGAGGAGCCTGCTTCTCCCTCTGACCCTCCCCCCTCTCATGTACTCTCTCTCTCTCTCATTCTCGCTCTCTCAAATAAATAAATCTTTTAAAAAAAAAAAAAAGATTCCAGGACAGTTTCTGGCTACACCTTTGTGTTATCTGCTCCTCAAACACATTAGTAGGTGGGAATACGGTAACAGGGTGTGTCAACCTGGCTTAAAAGTAGGATGACCAACCTTTTTTTCCCCAGTTTTATTGACATGTAATGAAAAATAACATTGTGTAACTTTAAGGCATACAACATGATAATTTGTCATATGTATATATCGAGAAATGGTTAGCACAATCAAGGTAGTTAATATATCCATCACTTTTTTTAGCTACCATTTTTGCGTGCATGTATGGATTGATCTATAGTATTTTGAGTACAGTACTTGGAAGTTCTTTGTTAGGAATGGTGTGCTGCTAAATCTTAATATGGAACAAATTACTCTTGATTTCTCTTGCCTTCTGCCTTTAAATGCAGGCTTTCCTTTTGAATGCTGGTAGGAGAATTAACACTTCAAATGATCATATTCTCCCTGAACAGTCTCAATTCCTTCAACTACCGTCTAAATATTGATACTCATTCCAGCTCTCTCTCCAAGATCCCAGAATCTTATGTATAACTGCCTAAGGGATATTATATTTCTCCACTTTGATGTCTCAGAGGAACCATTGAATTCTGCACAAATGAAACTAAGCTTATTACTATTACTCCCTGGGCTAGATATTATCTAGCTGCAATAAGCTGCACCCATTTCTGTTTCCTTCCCGTGTTTCAGCACTTTACCCGCTTCACATGTTAGAAGGGCTATTAGTCTAAACATTGCCTTTGAAAGACTCCTTTGTGGCTAGGGTGTTGGATGTGATTTAGATCCTGCCATTGAAATGCACTCATGAACTACTAGGAAGGTGAAAGTCATTCTTTTTTACAGTGGAATGAACTGAAAACATCTCCATCAGACATAAGTGCTGGCACCTGGAGCCCTGTGCTCCCCTGTCAGTTTCCCAGGTGTGGTGTTGGCAGGTAGAGTCCTTACCTCTGGGTGGAAACAGCTCTTCCTTATCTGTGAATCCTGCTTCCTGCACCAAATGCTGACTGAGACACTCCTGAAATGGCTTCTCCCTGTGCACTGTCTATCCTTGTGAATGTCACCGCCATCTAGACAACTACCCAAAGCCAGCCAGTATGCAGATGGCTCCCAGATCTAATTCTCTACCTTTGACTTTTGAACTTTTCTGTTTCCATATCTCCATTTCCTTGTACACATTGACTTATCTGATCTACTGTCACCCCAAACTGGACACATCTACAATAATAATCTTTCTTTCAAAATCAGTTTAAGAAAATGACACTATTATTAACAGAGAGAGAGATAGACAGTCCTTCCAGTTGGATTGTTCTGTATCTTAATTATGTTTTTCCAAAGCACTCAGGCTTGAAATGCTGGACTCATTTTTCACTTTTCCTCTCTCTTGTCTAATTTTCAGTTATTCTCTGTTCAGAAACCTGTCATTTATATTGGATTACTGCAATAGCCTGTTAACTGAGCTCTGTAACTCTTGTTGTCTTCCCTATAATTCATCCTATTGCTGTGCCCACACTTATTTTAAAACTCTACATTGATTAATTCTGTTCTTTCTTCACAAAACTTCAATGATTTCCTATAGGCTATTCATTTAATAAACTTGAAATATTTTAGCTTGGCATTTAAACTTCTTCATAATCTTCTTATTTGAATTTATGTCTCCTTGTTCTTCTAAATATTCCATCTGTGAAAGAGTCAAGATGGGGTAGGTTATGTGGTAGTAATAGGCAGCTCCTAAATCTCAGTGGCTTAAAATAATAGAGGCATGCCATACCTGTCTCTGAGGCTCAGCTGGTCCTCTCATCCACACTGTTCTTTTTTGGGACCAAGACTGAAACACTGCTAGCCATCATGGCTAAGGGAAAAGGAGCTCTGGTGGGTCTTGGGCTGGAATGAAATGTGTAGACCAGAAGTAGTCTCATGGTCGCAAGGTTAGTGCCATAATTCTTTCATTCTCCTGGGAAGATAGAGACAGAAATACAATGACTGTACTCTTCTACTCATTGTCTTCTTTATTTTATGCTTTTCTGTCTTCATTCTCTGCTCTGATTATTGTTTTTAACGTGAAAGGCTCCCTACTTATCCACATTGTACTCATTCTTTTATATCCAGCTTTCGTGTCATGTCTTTCATTGGCCTTTCCATATTGGTCAAATCCACAATAATTGGGGTGCCTGGGTGGCTCAGTAGGTTAAGCGTCTGCTTTCAGCTCAGGTCATGATCCCAGGGTGCTGGGATCAAGCCCTGCATTGGGATCCCTGCTCTCTGCACAGAGGGGAGTCTGCTTCTCCCTCTCCCTCTCCCTCTGCCCCTATCCCTGCTCATGCGCATGCTCTCTCTCTCTCAAATAAATAAAATCTTTAAAATTTTTTTTAAAAATCCACAATAGTCTCTTTCACTCTACATACTTAAGAATAATTTTCTTATCATTGTGATATCTCTTTGTTGCTTTATATTATCATTAAAATAAAAAAATTTAATGCTTTGCCTTGTACTAGAGTGTATGGAGTGTCTCTTTCTCTTCTGTATGCCATCCCCTGTCCTTGTTACAATACTTTTAATTTGCAGGCTCTCAAGAATTTTAAAAATTTTAATGGCTATGTTGAAAGTAGGTGAACACTAACCAAATTTCTAAGGACAGGAAGGTATATCACTTTAAATTTTGAGGGTCCTCCAAATTAGTACTACAGAGTATATTTTACACTGATATTTATATTAAAATAGAAATATATATCAAAGGTAGAACACATTTTAAGGGGAATTAATTTATTGATAAAAGCCTAACAATTACTCTATCAACACTATGTTAGAATATTAATATCTTAGTAATAAAAAAGGTGCTATTTCTCATAGATTATATGACTTTAGGTAAAAGCTTTGTGTTAACTGTATTTATTACTTTAATAGTAAGAAAAATAATTGTGTTAATTTCAATGATTAAAATTAATTTATTTTTGTGGCCAGTTTCTCATTGAATGGTTCAAGTATCTCAAATCTTAATATTGCTGTGCAAAAATATGGGAGTACAAAGTTTGCCATCAACATGAAAATATGAGACTACTGCAATATTTTCAGATTATTTTTTAGAACTGTGTATTGATTTTAAGACGAATTTTTCCATTTTACCCATTATGTCCTTGAGCACTTAGGGTAGAGAAAAAAAGGAGATGAGAAATGTGTTTGTACAGAATCAGTTACATAAAATAGGAAGATTAGCAAAAGTGAACCAGACCGACAGGACATTTGGGAACCTACAAACTATTGCTTGTGCATCTTTTTGTTATTTAGCAAAGTGGTTAAGTAGCACATTGATCTTCAAAGGACAATAAATTGTGCATACTCTGCAGCCATCTTTATGCCAACAATTCGTGTGCTGTGCAGAACTAAATTCTTCAGGAGCCACTTGTTATGAAGAAGAAAACCGCAACATCAGCTTTCTGTTACTAACTTGAAATTATATCATGTTGGGATGGGAAAAAAAACCAATATCCTTACATTTTTTATTTGATATATTTTGTTTCTTAAATATCAGATAGATGAAAGGAATATTAATAATATCTGAGTAAGATAAAAAGAATAGTAATAAAATAAAATCTAGGTATCACCAACCAGTTTCAGAAATAGAATATTACCAGTACATTTGAATTTTCCTGTGTGCCTTTCCTTAATTCCACACCTCTATTTTATGTGTTTGTATCTCTATCTAGATAATGTAGTTTGATTTTGTATGTTTTTGAAATTTATAGAAATGGAATCACACTGTATTTACTCTTCTGTGATTTGCCCTTTTCTACGGTGTTATGTCTCTGAGCCTCAGTTATTTTGAAGTGTGTGGCTGTAATTCATTCATTTTTGCTACTGTAGATTATTTTACACAAACTTTATTTATCCTACAGTTGATGAATATATAGACTGTTTCATTTTTTTTTGTTATGACAATATATACTGCCATAAATATTCTTTGCCTATCTTCTGGTATATCTGTTCAAGAGTTTCTCTAGGATATGTACCTAGGACTGAGATTGCTAAGTGGTAAGGTAGGTATCTTTAACATGAAATGATACCAAATTTTACTCCTGCTTGCAATCTACAAATGCTCCATATCATTGCCTATATTTAATATTCTCTGGCTTTAAATTTTCCGCAAACTTAGGGGTGAAATGGTTGGCTTAATTTTACTTTCCCTGATGATTGAGGTGTTTGTTGTTGTTGTTGTTGTTTTAATTAACAGATGTTGAATTTCACTGAAGGCTGTTTCTCAATCAATTGAAATAATCATATGATATTTTTCTGCTACAATCCATTCACATGTGGGCACCTGGGTGGCTCAATCGGTTGGATGTGTGACTTTTGGTTTCAGCTCGGGTCATGATCCCATGGTTGTGGGATCAAGCCCCATGTTGGCTCCATGCTCAGCGCAGAGTCTGCTTGATATTCTCTCCTTTTCCCTCTGGCCCTCCTCCTGCTAGCACTCTCTCTCTCTCTAAAAGTGAATAAATAAAATCTTTAAAAAAAAATTTATAATCTGTTCACATGGTGAATTATATTAATCAATTTTCTAATGTTACATTTCTGGAAGAAACCCAATTTGATCATGATGAAATATCCTTTTCAAATATTGTTGGAACCAGTTTGCTAATGCTTTATTTTGTAACTTTTGGAGTTCCATATTTTCTCTAATACTTAGGATTGTACTTTTTCTTTGTTGTATAGCATAAGGTGTATGTAGCATAAGGTTATGCTAGTCTCATAAAATTTATTTGGTCAGATTTTTTTTCTGTTATGGCTTTATAAGATGAAAATTATATATTGTCATAGAATCTGTTGGTTAAATGACCTCAGGTTGGTATTTCCTTTATGGAAAAAGTTTTGATAACTGATTTTATTTATCTAATTCTAATAGAATTATTCAAATTTTGTATTTTTGTGTCAATTTTTGGTCACTTATGGGTGTCTAGGAATTTGTCCATTTCATTTCAGTTATAAATGTACTGGTATAAAGTTGGTAATTTAACTTATTACATATTTAATCTCTGAAATACCTGAAATAATGTATTCTTTTCATTATGTTTATTTGTACCTTCCCTTTTAAAAATGTTTCCAGAATTTTGTTAAGTGTATCCATACTGATTATAGGTACAATGTTGTACAGCAGATCTCTAGAATTTACTCATCTTGCTTAAATGAGGCTTGATTAGTAACTCCCTATTCCTGCCCCCTTCACCCAGTGCCTGGCAACCATAATTTTCACTCTATGATTGTGTGAATTTGACTAGATACCTCATATAAGTGGAATCATGTAGTATTTGTCTTTAAAAGATTTTATTTATTTGAGAGAGATATATAAAGAGAGAACAAGCAGGGGGAGAGGGAGAAGCAGGCTCCCCACTGAGCAGGGAGCCTGATGCAGAGCTCAAACCCAGGACCCTGAGGTCATGACCTGAGCTGAAGGCAGACGCTTAACCAACTGAGCCACGAAGGTGCCCCAGTATTTGTCTTTCATTTAGCTTAATGTTTTCAAGGTTCATCCCTGGTGTCATATATTGCGGCATTTCCTTCTTTTCTAAGGCTGAATAATATTCCATTGTATGTATACCATAATTTCTTTATCCATTTATCTGCTGATGAACATGTTATTTCTTGGCTGTTGTGAATAGTGCTACAGTGAACCTGGGAATGCTAATATCTCTTTGAAATCTTGCTTTAAGTATTTTGGATAAGTATCCAGTAGTGGGATTGCTAGATGATATGGTATATTTTTGATAAAATTCCATACTGGTTTTAATAGCAGCTGCACCATTTTGCATTTCCATCAATAGTGTGCAAGTGTTCTTATTTTTCCATATTTTCACCAATACTGATTGTCTTTCTTTTTAGGATAGCCATTGTTACAGGTGTGAGGTGATAAATCATTGTGGTTTTGATTTGCATTTCCCTGATGATTAATAGTGTTGATTTTTTTTAAATATATACCTGCTAGCTATTTCTATTTCTTCTTTGGAGAAATGGTTATCCAAGTCTTTATCACATTTAAAAATTGGATTGTTAGTGGTTTTTTTGCTGTTGAGTTGTAAGAATTCTGTATATATTTTAGATATTAATCCCTTATCAGAGATATTTGCAAGTATTTTCTCCTGTTCTGTGGAGTGACTTTTCATTCTGTTGCTTGTTTCCTTAGTGTGCATGAATAGGCTTTTTAATTTGAATTTTTTGTTTGCTTTGTTTTGGGGTTTCTGTTTATTTTTCCTTGTATATTTTTGCTTTTGTTGCCCATGCTTTTGTTGTTATATATATGAAATCACTGCAAGACCAAAGATGTGAAACTTTTCTTCCATGTTTTCCTTTAGCAGTTTTAGGGCTTATGTTTAAGTCCTTAATCCATTTTGAATGATTTTTATGTATGGTATAAGATAAAGGTACAACTGCATTCTTTTTCATGTAAATATTCAGTTTTTCTAACACCATTTATTGACGAAACTATTCTTTCCCCATTGTGTATTCTTGGTACTCATGTTAAAGATCAATTGACCGTATACACATGGGTTTATTTCTAGGCTCTCTCTACTGTTCCATTGGTCTGTATGTCCAAGACAATGATGTCACTTTTGCCACTTCCATTTTTATGCCAGGACCATACTGTTTTGATTACCATTGCTTTATAATATACTGTGACATAACCCAGCTTTGTTCTTATTTTTTAAGACTGATTTAGGTACTTAGGAACTTATGTGGTGCAATATAAATTTTAGATTTTTTTTCTATTTCTGTAAAAAAATGTCATTGAAATTTTGTTAGAGATTGAATGGAATCTGTAGATCTCTCTGGGTAGTGGAGGTATTTTAAAAATAGTAAGTTTTTTAATCTATCCACGTGGGATGTCTTTCCATTTTCTATTATTTTCATGCTATTGTAAGTAGGATTGTTTTTCTAATTTCCTTTTCCAATAGCTTGTTGTTAGTGTGTAGAAATGCAAGTGATTTTTAAATATTGATTTTGTATCTTGAGGTTTTACTGAGTTTATTCTTTTTTTTTTTTAAGATTTTATTTATTTATTTGACAGAGAGAGACACAGCAAAAGAGGGAACACGAGCAGGGGGAGTGGGAGAGGGAGAAGCAGGCTTCCCGCTGAGCAGGGAGCCCGATGCGGGGCTCGATCCTAGGACCCTGGGATCATGACCTGAGCCGTAGGCAGACGCTTAAGGACTGAGCCACCCAGGCGCCCCTGAGTTTATTAGTTCTAAAAGGTTTATTTTAATGGGGTCTTTCAGGTTTTCTATATATAAGATTATATCTCCAATTTTACTTCTTTCTTTCTGATTTGGATGCCTTCAATTTATTTTTTGTCTAATTGTTCTGGTTGGTACTTATAGTACTATGTTGAATAGAAGTGGCAAAAGTGACAACGCTGTCTGGTTTTTAATGTTAGAGGAAAAGTTTTAGCTTTTCACCATTGAGTATGATGCTGGCTATGGGCTTTTTCCTATATAGCCCTTTCCTCTATTCCTAGTCTGTTGAGAGTTCTTATCATGAAAAAGTGTTGAATTTGGTCAAATGCTTTTCTGTATCTCTTGAAATGATCATGTGATTTTTATTCTTTATTCTGTTCATGTCATATTGATTTTCATATGTTAAAATATCCTTGCATCCCACTTGAGCATGATGTATGATCCTTTTAATATGGTGTTAGATTCCATTTGCTAGTATTTTGTTGAGGATTTTTGCATCCATATTTGTCAGAGAAATTGACCTATAGTTTTCTTCCCTTGTGGTGTCTTTGTCTGACTTTGGTATGAGTGTAATGCTGGCCTCATAGAATGAGTTTGGAAGTGATCAGTCATCTTCAATTTTTTGGAAGAGTTTGAGGGTTGGCATTAATTCTTTAAATGTTTGGTAGAAGTCACCAGTGAGGCCATCTAGTACTAGACTTTTCTTTGTTGGGATATTTTTTATGATTGATTCAATCTCCATAGTAGCTATATATCTCTTCAGACTCCATTTCTTCATGATTCAATCTTGGTAGTCTGTATATATGTAGGAATTTATCCATTTCATTTCTTCCAGATTATCCAGTTGTAATATCACTTATTTTATTTCTAATTTTATTTAAGTATTTTCTCTTTTTTTTCTTGGTCTGGCTCTGGTTTTTCAATTTTATCTTTTCAAAAAACCAACTTTTAGTTTTATTAATTTTTTCTATTGTTTTTCTGTGGATTTCAGCTCTAATCTTTATTATTTCCTTTCTTCTGCTAAGCTTGGGCTTAGTTTTTTTCTTTTTTTTCTAGCTCTTTGATGTAGAAGTTGGGTTGTTTTTTGAGACATTTCTTTGTTTTTAATGTAGGCATTTACTGTAATAAACTTTGTTAGTACTACTTTTACAGCATCTCATAATTTTTGACATGTTGTGTTTTGATTTTTGTTTGTCTCTAGCTGTTTTCTAATTTTCTTTCTGATTTCTTCTTTGACCAATCGTTATTCAGAATGTGTTGTTTAATTTCCACATATGTTTGTATTTTTGAGCTTTCCTTCTGTTGTTGTTTTCTAATTTCATTCCATTGTGGTCAGAAAAGACACTCAGCATGATTTCAGTCTTTACATTTGTTAAGATTTGTTTTGTGACTTAACCTGTCATATAGCCTGGAGAAAGTTCTGTGTGCATTTGAAAATAATGTGTATTTTGCTGCCATTACGTGGAATGTTATGTTTATGTCTGTTAAGTCCATTTGGTCCATAGTGTTATTCAAGTCCTTTGTTTTCTTACTGATCTTATTGATCCTCTGTCTAGATATGCTGTCTTTATTAAAAGTGGGGTATTAAAGTCTATTCTTGTATTGCTGTGTGTTTCTCCCTTTAGTTCTTCAATGTTTGCTTCATGTATTTAAGTGCTCTGCTGTTCAATATATATATTTATAATTGTTGTACCTTCCTGGTGGATTGACTCTTTTATCATTATATAATGTCCTTCCTTGTCTCTTGTGACAGTTTTTGACATAAAGTCTATTTTATCTAAAATAAGTATAGCTCCCCACCCCCGTTTTTTTGGTTACCATTTGTATGGAATATTTTTCCCATTCCTTCACTTTCAGCTTATGTGTATCCTTAAATCTAAAGTGAATTTCTTGTAGGCAGCATATAATTGGGTCTTGTTTGTTTGTTTTCATCTAGCCACTCTATATGTCTTCTGTTGTGGGAATAAAATCCATTAATTTTGAAAGTAATTACTGATAGGGAAAGATTCACTTTTGCCATTTTATTGTTTTCTGTTTGTCTTGTACTTCTTTAATTTACCTTTTTTTCTCTTGCTATCTTCCTTTGTCTTTTGTTGATTTTTGGTTGCCATATGCTTTGATTCCTTTCTTTTTTTCTTTTGTGTAATTTCTCTGAGTATTTTTTTACCGTTACCTTGGAGTTTACATAAAATATTTTATAGTTACAGTGGTTTACTTTTAGCTGATAACAACTCAAGTTCAATTACATAAAACTCTGCACTTTAAATCCCCTCACTTCATCTTATTGTCACAATTTACATTTATTCATGAGGTATATCTTTTAACATTTTTTAGTTACAATTATTTTAAGTACTTATGCCTTTTAAGTACTTAATTATAGATTTTATACTAGAATTAAAAGTGATTTACCCACCACCATTATAGTAATACAATATTCTGTATTTGTCTACATTTTAGCCTTTACCCATGACTTTGTTTTCTCATGCTGACATGTTGCTATTTAGCATCTTTTTGTTGCAATGTGAAGAACTCCCTTTCACATTTCTTGTAAGGCAAGTGATGATTGCCTCATCACTTAGTGGTGATGAAATCCCTCAGCTTTTATTTGGGGAAGACTTTTTAAAAAATTATTATTATGTTAATCACCATACATTACATCATTAGTTTTTGATGTAGTGTTCCATGATTCATTGTTTGCGTATAACACCCAGTGCTCCATGCAGAACATGCCCTCTTTAATACCCATCACCAGGCTAATGCATCCCCCCAACCCCTTCCCCTCTAAAACCCACAGTTTGTTTCTTAGAGTCCACAGTCTCTCTTGGTTCGTCTCCACCTCCGATGTCCCCCCCTTCATTCTTCCCTTCCTGCTATCTTCTTTTTTTTTTTTAAACATATAAAGTATTATTTGTTTCAGAGGTACAGGTCTGTGATTCAACAGCACTCACCATAGCACATACCCTCCCCAATGTCTATCACCCAGCCACCCCATCCCTCCCACCCCCCACTACTCCAGCAACCCTCAGTTTGTTTCCTGTGATTAAGAATTCCTCATATCAGTGAGATCATATGATACATGTCTTTCTCTGATTGACTTATTTCGCTCAGCATAATACCCTCCAGTTCCATCCACGTCATTGCAAATGGCAAGATTTCAGTTTTTTTGATGGCTGCATAATATTCCATTGTATATATATATATATATATATATATATATATACACATTCCATTGTATATGTATATATATATATATATATACAATATATATATATATATATATATATATACCACATCTTCTTTATCCATTCATCTGTCAATGGACATCTTGGCTCTTTCCATAGTTTGGCTATTGTGGACATTGCTGCTATAAACATTGGGGTGCACGTACCCCTTCGGATCACTACATTTGTATCTTTGGGGTAAATTCCCAGTAGTGCAATTGCTGGGTCATAGGGTAGCTCTATTTTCAACTTTTTGAGGAACCTCCATACTGTTTTCCAGAGTGGCTGCACCAGCTTGCATTCCCACCAACAGTGTAGGAGGGTTCCCCTTTCTCCGCATCCCCGCCAAAATCTGTCGTTTCCTGACTTGTTAATTTTAGCCATTCTGACTGGTGTGAGGTGGTATCTCATTGAGGTTTTGATTTGGATTTCCCTGATGCCAAGTGATGTTGAGCACTTTTTCATGTGTCTGTTGGCCATGTGGATGTCTTCTTTGGAAAAATGTCTGTTCGTGTCTTCTGCCCATTTCTTGATTGGATTGTTTGTTCTTTGGGTGTTGAGTTTGATAAGTTCTTTATAGATTTTGGACACTAGCCCTTTATCTGATATGTCATTTGCAAATATCTTCTCCCATTCTGTCGGTTGTCTTTTGGTTTTGCTGACTGTTTCTTTTGCTGTGCAAAAGCTTTTTATCTTGATGAAGTCCCAATAGTTCATTTTTGCCCTTGCTTCCCTTGCCTTTGGCGATGTTTCTAGGAAGAAGTTGCTGCTGCTGAGGTCAAAGAGGTTGCTGCCTGTGTTCTTCTCTAGGATTTTGATGGACTCCTGTCTCACACTGAGGTCTTTCAAACATTTGGAGTCTATTTTTGTGTGTGGTGTAAGGAAATGGTCCAGTTTCATTCTTCTGCCTGTGGCTGTCCAATTTTCCCAACACCATTTGTTGAAGAGACTCTTTTTTCCATTGGACATTCTTTCCTGCTTTGTCGAAGATTAGTTGACCATAGAGTTGAAAGTCCATTTCTGGGCTCTCTCTTCTGTTCCATTGATCGATGTGTCTGTTTTTGTGCCAGTACCATACTGTCTTTATGATGACAGCTTTGTAATAGAGCTGGAAGTCCGGAATTGTGATGCCGCCGGCTTTGCTCTTCTTTTTCAACATTCCTCTGGCTATGCGGGGTCTTTTCTGGTTCCACACAAATTTTAGGATTATTTGTTCCATTTCTTTGAAAAAAGTGGATGGTATTTTGATGAGGATTGCATTGAACATGTAGATTGCTCTAGGTAGCATTGACATCTTCACAATATTTATTCTTCCAATCCATGAGCGTGGCACGTTTTTCCATTTCTTTGTGTCTTCCTCAATTTCTTTCATGAGTATTTTATAGTTTTCTGAGTACAGATCCTTTGCCTCTTTGGTTAGATTTATTCCTAGGTACCTTATGGTTTTGGGTGCAATTGTAAATGGGATCGACTCCTTAATTTCTCTTTTTTCTCTCTTGTTGTTGGTGTATAGGAATGCCACTGACTTCTGTGCATTGATTTTATATCCTGCCACTTTACTGAATTCCTGTATGAGTTCTAGCAGTTTTGGGGTGGAGTCTTTGGGGTTTTCCACATAAAGTATCATATCATCTGCAAAGAGTGAAAGTTTGACTTCTTCTTTGCCAATTTGGATGCCTTTGATTTCTTTTTGTTATCTAATTGCTGTGGCTAGGACTTCCAATACTATGTTGAATAGCAGTGGTGATAGTGGACATCCCTGCCACGTTCCTGACCTTAGGGGGAAAGCTCTCAGTTTTTCCCCATTGAGAATGATATTCGCTGTAGGTTTTTCATAGATGGCTTTTATGATATTGAGGTATGTACCCTCTATGCCTATACTCTGAAGAGTTTTGATCAAGAAAGGATGCTGTACTTTGTCAAATGCTTTTTCTGCATCTATTGAGAGGATCATATGGTTCTTGTTCTTTCTTTTGTTAATGTATTGTATCACGTTGATTGATTTGCGGATGTTGAACCAAACTTGCAGTCCAGGGATAAATCCCACTTGGTTGTGGTGAATAATCCTTTTAATGTACTGTTGGATTCTATTGGCTGGTATTTTGGTGAGAATTTTTGCATCCATGTTCATCAAGGATATTGGTCTGTACTTCTCCTTTTTGATGGGGTCTTTGTCTGGTTTTGGGATCAAGGTAATGTGGCCTCATAAAATGAGTTTGGAAGTTTTCCTTCCATTTCTATTTTTTGGAACAGTTTCAGAAGAATAGGTATTAATTCTTCTTGAAATGTTTGGTAGAATTCCCTGGGAAGCCATCTGGCCCTGGGCTTTTGTTTGTTGGGAGATTTTCAATGACTGCTTCAATTTCCTTAGTGGTTATAGGTCTGTTCAGGCTTTCTATTTCTTCCTGGTTCAGTTTTGGTAGTTGATACATCTCTAGGAATGCATCCATTTCTTCCAGGTTATCTAATTTGCTGGCATAGAGTTGCTCATAATATGTTCTTATAATTGTTTGTATTTCTTTGGCGTTGGTTGTGATCTCTCCTCTTTCATTCATGATTTTATTTATTTGGGTCATTTGTCTTTTCTTTTTGATAAGTCTGACCAGGGGTTTATATCAATCTTGTTAATTCTTTCAAAGAACCAGGTCCTAGTTTCGTTGATCTGTTCTGCTGTTCTTTTGGTTTCTATTTCATTGATTTCTGCTCTGCTCTTTATTATTTCTCTTCTCCTGCTGGGTTTAGGCTTTATTTGCTGTTCTTTCTCCAGCTCCTTTAGGTGTAGGGTTAGTTTGTGTATTTCAGATGTTTCTTGTTTCTTGAGAAAGGCTTGTATTGCTATATACTTTCTTCTTAGGACTGCCTTTGCTTCATCCCAAAGATTTTGAACAGTTACGTTTTCATTTTCATTTGTTTCCATGAATTTTTTAAATTCTTCTTTAATTTCCTGGTTGACTCATTCATTTTTTAGTAGGATGCTCTTTAGCCTCCATGTATTATGAGTTCTTTCCAACTTTCTCTTGTGTTTGAGTTCTAGTTTCAAAGCATTGTGGTCTGAAAATAAGCAGGGAATGATCCCAATCTTTTGGTACCAGTTGAGACCTGATTTGTGACCTAGGATGTGATCTATTCTGGAGAATGTTCCATGGGCACTAGAGAAGAATGTGTATTCCGTTGCTTTGGGATGGAATGTTCTGAATATATCTGTGAAGTCCATTTGGTCCAGTGTGTCATTTAAAGTCTTTATTTCCTTGTTGATCTTTTGCTTACATGATCTGTCCATTTCAGTGAGGGGGGTGTTAAAGTCCCCCACTATTATTTTATTGTTGTTGATGTGTTTCTTGGCTTTTGTTATTAATTGGCTTATCTAATTGGCTGCTCCCATGTTAGGGGCATAGATATTTACAATTGTTAGATCTTCTTGTTGGATAGACCCTTTAAGTAGGATATAGTGTCCTTCCTCATCTCTTATTACAGTCTTTGGTTTAAAATCTGATTTGTCTGATATAAGGATTGCCACTTTGGGGAAGTCTTTATCTCTTTTCCATTTCAGAAGAGTGTTGGCAAGTATAGTCTTCTTGGTTGGCAATTTCTTTCAACATTCTAAGTATATAATTTCACTACTTTCTGGCCTGCAAGTTTTCTGCTGAAGAAGTAGCTTATGGTCTTATGAAGTTTCCCTTATACATGACAAGTTGCTTTTCTCAGTTACTGTATTATTTTGTTCCATGATTTTTGTTTGGTACTATTTAGTATTTTCTATCTCTGTTGAAATTCTCACTTGGTTCATGTGTTGTTCTCTGGACCTTGGTGAGCATCTTTATGACTATTATTCTGAACTCTCTATCAGGCAAGTCATATAATTCTATTGCATTAGGGTCAGTTTCTGGAGATTTATCTTGTTTCTTTGTTTGGAACATCTTTGCATGATTCTTCATTTTACTTGATTCTCTATGTTGGTGTCTGCACATTCAACAAAGTGGCCACCTCTCCTGTTTCTCACAGATTGGCCTTGTACAGGAAAATACCCCCACCAATCAGTCTAGACAAAGATTCTGGGAGGTTCTCAAATCTTCATGCTAGTCCAACCTATTTTCTTTGTTCTTTACAGCCCTTGGCTATCTAAGATATGCTGGGTTCTGTCAGTGCACAAGAACACATGAGATGGAAGCCAGTTTTTTGGGGGGCATTTGCAGAAAAGTTGGATGATTGGATGCCCTGTTTAACTCTTTCTCCAGAAGAGGAGAGCTGTTTGTTGTTATTGTTGTTGTTGTTTGTTTGTTTGTTTTTCATCTGCTTACTGTGTGCTGACATTTGTCAGGCCAAAAGCCTGTCCCTATTCTTACTTGCCCCAGGTAGCTAAATTATGCCAGGTCCTCAGCACTCTGAGACACACAAGTAAGAAGTCTATCCTTTGTGCAGTGCCAGAAAAAGTTGTGGAATTGAATGACCAGACCAATTTTTTCTCTCCCCAGGGAGAAGTAGACAGCTGTGGTTATTCACTCTTTGTGGAGTCAAGGGAAGAAGTTATGATGTCTATCAATTGAAACCATTGTCTTTGTTTTCCTCCAGGCAACCAGATTGCACTGGACCCATCTGTACTCCGAGACAGGCAAGCCATATGCCATTTCTTTGGGCAATCCCAGAAAAATTGGGTCTTCAGATGTACATGGCAACTCTTTTTTTTTTTTCCCCAGGGGAAGCTGAGAGCTGGGATTTTTAGTTCTCTCATTCTTACTGAGCAGAAGGAGGAGTTATGCAATCTACCAACCCAAGTCACTGTCTTTCTGTTCTCCCTCAGGAAGCTAGACTATGTCAAGCCTATCAGAGGTCCAAGACTGGCAAGTTTCAAGAAACCAGTTCTGTGGGGAGCCCCCTTGAAAAAGTTGAGGTATTGGATTCAAAAATGAACTCTTTCCTTCCCCCTGGGAGAAGCTGGGAGCTAGGGGATCTCTTTCTGATGGTATGGCACTGTGCCAGAGGTAGGGATTCTGGTGAAAGGGTATTCTGGATCTCCCTTTCATGTTTGTTAAACCTGGTTCTGTGTTTGTCTGGGGTGCAGTAGCCTTTCAGTTAGAAATTCTGGACTTCTTATAAAGAGAATTTGTGAATTGTTAATGAATTAGTGTGTCTGTGGAGGTACGGAAGGTCCAGGGTTACCTACTCTGCCATTTTGCTGTTGTCACTCTGTAGTATTTTAAAACTATGATTTCTTTTTGACTCATTTGTTGTTTGGACATTAAAGTTGAAAAATTTTTAACATGCAGATTCTTGATTTCCAACTTAAGTGCAATTTTATGGAGATAATGGACTGAAAAATAACAATTTTTTGAAATTTTTTGAGATTTTCTCTATGGCCTGGTGTAAGGTAAATTTTTAAGAAAAAGTAATCTATGTATGTTAAAAAGTACAGGTTATTTAATTTTTGGTCACAGCGTTGTACACTGGAAGGACAAATACAATTTGGAAATAAGAGGCTTAATTTTCCTAGTTGAGAATAAGACCTTTATATTGGGTCAACTTTTTTTTCAAGTTAACTTACGTGGAAAACTTACATTAGAAAACATTAATCATAAGTATTTTTTCATATCTTTGAAATGTTTATAAAACTTTTGAAAACTCAATAGGCCTTTGTCAGCTTTCAGATCCACATTAATAAATTTTTAAATTTCCAGAAATAAGAAATATTAAAATAATTTTTCTACAAGATTTTTATTTATTTTTTCCCATTGATCTCTATAGGACTAATCTCCTGAAACTTTTAAGGAAGGATTAGCTAGATACTGCCTTTTCTCATTTCTAAGGGTTTTAAACATACTTCTTTACTTCTGACTGACCTAGGATATTGATTTAGCCTTCAGAGTTCTTTTCCCTCTGGATTTATCTTCTTCCCATAAGCTCATATCATTGTATATAGTTCTTATATCCATTTGCAGATTTTTCTCCTTTAAGCTCTTCTATTTATTTTTCTTAATTCCTTGCATAGCTCTTTTACCTTTACTTTTTCTTGGCATCTCTACATTCTGGATTGCAAAAGCCTAAACTTGTGTGTAAATTGAAGTCAGAGTTGATCCTGCAGCTGTTTTCTTATGCTTGTGTCCTCCCTAGGACTTTAAAAGATGAAAGGCTTGGTAGTTAATAGATAGTTTTAAAAGATGTCTATTTTTCAGAATCTATAAAATACAGTGGTCACTCTTAGAGGTCTAAATATCATATAAACTTTTTTGGTTAGTTTATAACTGACAGTAATAGAAAAATAAATACATATTTTTATACCAAAGCCAATCTGGTTTGATTTCCTGTTCTACTGTTTACAAAAGTGTAACCCTTGATAGTTTTCTTAATCTCTTTGAACCTCAATCTATAGAATTGGTAAAGTAAGGATAATAAAGCCTAGCTCATGTTGTTGTTTTCTTGAGAATTCAATGTTATATGTGTAATACACACATTATTAGGCTTTTGAATCCAGGACTTCTAAAAGTGAATTCATGGTAGAACTTTTTTTTTTTTTATGTAAGTGTAATAGGTAATTTATCCATAATCCTTAGCCATTTTAGGTCATTGCTTAATCAAATCTTGATTTTTAGGTTTAGGCTAGAATTTACTATGCTTTGCTTGGAGGCAGATGGAGAGATTTTTACCATAGTGGTTAGGAACACAAAATTTGGAGCAGACTACATAGGTTTGAATGCCCACGTCTACATTTGTAGATTTGTGATCTCAAGAGCTTCACTTAAACTCTATATGCCTGTTTCCTCATCTGAAAAATGAGGATATATAGTGCTTATCTCATAGCTTTGTTTCAAAACTTAAATGATTTAATATTTTAAAGTACTTATAATACTTTAGGAGGTTTTGTTGGGGAATATCTATCTACCTACCTATCTATCTATCTATCTATCTATCTATCTATCTATCTATCTATCTATATCTACAGATCTCCAAGGAAGAGTCAATGTTAGGGTAGTTTGATGTCAAAGTGCCTTTAATTTTTTTCAACTATGTAGTCACTTACACTTGCTGTAATCCTTGTCTTAAAACCCCTTCTTTCCTGTCTCCGCCCCTTGATTCTTATCCTTTAGATCTGAGCTTAAACATAATGTTCTTCTGCAAATCTGCTTGGATCTCACAAAGGAAGTTAGATGACAGTAGCATCCTTGGACTATCTTCCCTTCTAACCCGTAAGCTCCATGAAGCAAGGATTGGACAGTCTTGTTTACTGATGAAACCTTGGCTCCTGGCAGTGTGCCCTGGAATGTTTGTTGGAGAAGGCATTCCTTCTCCAATTCCTTACACTCCTCTTACTCAGTAGCACATGGACTCTTCATGGGAGGATGGCAGATGCAAATAACAGTTTGGGGTTTCTTTTCTAGCCTTTTCATTTTCTGGTAAGCCCTGAACTTCCCTCTAAATCCGTGCTGATTTCTCCTTGCCATAGACAGGCAAAGAGATTACAGTCTCACTTGAGGTCAACAGCATGAATTCCCAGAAGGGTCTCTTACCAGCAAGAGGAGACTTTTTTGCACTCTCAAAGGAAGGAGAAAGTGATCTTTTTCCCACAAGAAAAATTAGTTTGCTGCACCTTCTTTGAAATTTGTAGGTAGTTGAAATGCAATCTTTTCTTTTTTCAGTTGAGTTACCCCTGGCAACCAGCTCCCACATCTGAATCAGACTTCTACTTTCCCATAGAATGTCTTTCTGAAGAACTGGAATTCCTTCAGAACAAGGTTTTGAAATCAGAATTTTGGGTGCTTGTTAGATATAGTCCCACAGTGGTTTCCTGGAAGGATTCAAATGACCTGTGGTTTGTAGATATTATTGGCTTGTTGTTCAGAAATGCTGCTCAGCAGGAACTTCTCTCTAACTCTTTCCTGTCAATGAGGGAGGATGCTTGGAGAGGGAAGTGAAATAACATTGATGGCATTCAGATAATATGCAAATTAAGCATTCTTACACACTTGCTTTCAATCAACTATCTTATCATAACTGAATAAGAAAGACAAATGGGCATCAAGTCAGCATGATAATTTTAAAATGTAAATGGATATAAATATGATCAAATAAGACTCCATCATTATTATGCATAATCATGAATCATCCACAGAGTAAAAGATATAGAAATAGAAAAGAAATGGCCCTGATTGTCCTGATTATTAAATATACAAAGAAAATTATATTTGACCATAGCAATGCATGCATTTTCCTCTTCAATAATGCTAAAATGCCCAAGAGAAGATAAATCCACAGTAAGATTCCAGTTAACTCACATGGGAAAGCAGAGGAAGGCATCTGCAAAAGACTCTGTGAAAAGTGTCTGCCTTTGAAATTTAAAAACAAATATCAAATATTTAATAACATTCAGATTCATCTATCTGATCTAAACTTGGCCACATATTATCCAGGTCAATTTAGTGCTTATGGGTCATGATAAAAGGATACAAAAATTTTTTTTTAATTCTATAACAAACTCAAAGTGTTATTTGGCATTTGTAGAGCCACTCTAAAGTTAGAAATTCTACTTCATCTGTGAATGGTGCAGTGTGGTATCAGCAATGTGAAATGTCAATTTTGTTTCCTTAATTCTTTTCTGTAAGGATGGTGTCAATTATTTTTGTTCCATGTTTGTGTGGTGTCAGATAGCCAGTCAGTCAACAGCATTTAATGAGTGTCCACTGTGTACTCTAGGGAGCTCTAAAAGGAAACAGCACCTGTCCTTGAGGATTTTACAATGAAGTGGGAGAGATAAGGTAAACACATGAAAAAATACACAACAGTTGCCATAGAGTCTAAGGCTAGCTTTCTAATTAAAACAAACAAAAAGCAAAAGACATTTAGGTTTTGTAACTTCTTTTGTTTGAAAGTTCCTAGGAAAATGTCACTTTTTCTCATGAGTATCTAGAGGATTGTCTGAACATTTTAAGCTTTTTAGGAAAATTCCTCAGATTTTTTTGAAGATTATTTATTTATTTGAAAGAGAGCCTGCAAGAGAGAGTTGGGGGGTGCATAGGGAGAGGGAGATACAGACTCCCCACTGAGCAGGGAGCCAGATGGAGGGCTCAATGCAGGACGCTGGGATCATGACCTGAGCCGAAGGCAGATGCTTAACCAACTGAGCCACCCAGGCGCCCCTGAAAATTCCTCAGATTTTTAAGTCAGTATGGGTTAATACTATTGAACTCTTCAGCAGAGTATCTTTAAATATCTGCTCAGATAGGAGATTTTGGCTTAGGTTCCTGAGTTTGGAACTGGATAGAGGGACAATAACCCTACTTTAAATGTGTTGATATTTTTGCTTTCACAATTTTGATGTAAGCAGTTAGCTGTTGACTAAATAGTATAAGGTATAAGTGGTAGGAAAGTGATGCTTTCTTGATTTCTTTTTTTCCCTTCGTCTATCAGATAGGTGAGATAAAAGATCCTGGTTTCCTCAAAGTCTGATTTCTGGTCTGCTGCCTGTAAGGACCACCAGCAAAAGCTATCCATATACGACTGCTTGAGTGGTTCCTACCAAAGGCATGGTCCTAGCTTTAACCACTTTTTTCATGGTGAGTGTTTCAGGTTTGTCCTTAGTGTCTTCCTGTTTGCCATCTGGCCCATCTTCTCTGCCTTGGGTGTTTCCTTGCTCCAGTACCAATACTTCTATTTCCTGAACTTCCCAGCTGGGATATTTTGGCAATGGACTGCCATTCTGAAGGAGTTTCACCTTCTACATCTCCCTTACTCCCAAACCTGCCTTTTCCTCCAGGGGATGCAAACTGACTCATTAATCCACACTGATGTGCTAATGACTTCAATAGTTTACTATGATCTAGTAGTCATATCGCAGTGGGGATTTCTGAAAGTGAAAAAAAAATCAGTTTCTATTATTTAAACCTAAAACATTATGTGGATACCTGGGAGATCTTTTAGCGTAGGAGGCCTTGTCTGGGCCCTGAATGCTTGCCCTCAGACTAGCTTTATTATCCCGTGGTGGGAAATCAGGGATTGGGCTGGAAAATGAAGGAAAATATTTCCTATATCCTCACAGTTCCAGGAAGGTAACTGCATCACTTCCTTCTCAATTCTCGATGGTTTATGACAGTCAGTCTAAATTTTTCACTGTGGCCTTAAATTTTACTTCTACCCCTCTGACCTCATCTTCTCCACTTTCCCCCTCATCTACTGGGTCAAAGCCTCCCTGAGTTCTTTTAGTCCCTCAACCATCTGGCTCTCATTCACTCCTGGCTTGAAGAGTGCAGAAATTCTTAAGACTGGCACCTTCCTAGCATTCAAGTCTCCTATCAGATACTACCTTCTCAGAGAAGACTTCAGGACTTTCTTATCTAAACAAGTTATTTCCTACTTCTTCTGTTGTATTTTCTTTATAGCTCTTCTATTTTCTAGAATATTCAAGTTTACTGTTTCCCTGTTTATTATATTTTATCTACCATTGGAAGCTCTTGAGGGCTGAAACTTTATCTTAGGAAATATATCTTGAGGATCCAGAACTATGCTTTATAAATTGTTGGTGCTAAATGAGTCTTTGATAAGAGATTGTTGGATAGATAATCATAGCCACTATGTGCTGAATTTAGGTTCCAGTTAAAAAAAAAAAGAAAATACTTAAAATAATTGCTTCCCTGCCAACAACCTGACCCTAAGAAATGCTTACTCTATCATATTCCAACCTTCTCAAAAAAAAAAGATGTGAGATATATATATATAGTTATATTATAAGATATTATATATATATAATATGAAATATTGCTCAGCCATTAAAAAAGAACGAGTTCTTGCCATTCACAACAGCATGGATGGACCTAGAATATATTATGCTAAGTGAAATAAGTCCGAGAAAGAGAAATACCATATGGTTTCATTTATATGTTGAATCTAAAAAGCAAAACAAATGAACAAACAAAATAAAATCATACTCATAAATCTAAAAAAAAAGGGTGGAATGTGGGCACTTCTGTCTTTGAATATCTTCAGTTTTGAAGGGAAGAAACAAAGAAGACGACAAATTATGAAGAGCTAATCACACCTGTTGGGAAGAAGTGTGCAGTGGATCATAGTATAACTAGGAAATTATTAATAAATGATCACCACAGGAAGGAAGCTGAAAGAAAGGAATGAATCATTGCCCAGAAGCTGTTGTGGTGAATCCATGCAATACATCCTTCTTGATCCTCGAAGCCCCTGGAGCATGGAGTATGGAGTAGAGGCTTATTTACACTAAATAACATAAATGTGTGAGCAGAAACAAAAACTGGTGGCAGACATAGCAGAGAGGCTGTGGTAGCGAGATCTGGCTCCAGGTTAGCTGGTAGTTGATTAAGGCAGAGTCACAGGAAGAAAAAATGGTTCTATTTGCCATGATGATGACAAGTAGCCTCCCTGGATGGCAAGTAGCCTCCCAGTCAGACATCTTAGAGGACCCTTACTTTTCGTCACCTCTACAATAAGCAGTTTTCTCCCTACAGTGGTAGGTGACTCTGGTTATTTTGAAAGATATATGTGCTTCTATGGAGATGAAAACAGGAAAAGGAGAGAAATAGTAGGGTTTTTCTCGTTTGCTTTAAGTCTTATTTTCTTTCTTTCTTTTTCTTTCCTCCCTTACCTCCCTCCCTTCTTCCTCTCTCCCTCTTTTTCTTTTTTCTTATCATTTTCTTTTTCTTTTTTCTTTTCCTTTCCTTTCCCTTTGCCCTTTCCTTTCCTTTCCCTCTCTCTCTCTCTTTTTCTTAGAACTCTTGCCTCATCAAGTTTCCAATCTTTCTCAATTCATTTCTTCAACAATCTGTCTTGTAACCTTGTGTTCGCTGAGTATCTTAACTGGGAGAAATCTTTGTCAACTTGAAAGTAAACAATGGTACCATTTGTATTTCTTTGATGATGTGTGAGCTGAACACATTTAGGTTTTTGACAATTTCTTTCTTCCCTGGAGTATTACCTATTCATAGCCTGTGTCTTACCACCCCCCCGCCCCCTCCATTAGAGTGTTCCTGTTTTTCTTAATTGAGCTCAGTGCTTAAGATCTTAGGTTCTCTAGAGTGAATTTTCTGAGCCTCACGCTAGCTCTGCCACTTGCTTTGGGACACCGAGGTGTAAATTGCAGAGTGACCATGTGCATGAATTCTCATCTTTAAAATGGGAAATAATAATTATTGTTATGTCTCAGAATACTTCTGAGGAATAACTAGATAAAATATGTTAAGTGCTTATAACAGTGCCTAGCACATAGTTTATGATCCATAAATGTTATCTGTTATTAGCTATTTAAATATTAAGAATATTATTCCTTTATAGGTGATTTAACAAATGTTTTTCTTCATTTGACTTTTGCCTCTTTTCTTTCATCTGAAGTTTTGACTTTCAAATGTGTTAAATTTTAGGTGGTCAGATTTGTTGATCTTCATGTTTTTCTTGAAAGCCTTTGTGTTCAGAAAGTTTCCCTCAACCCCAATTGTAGAAAGAATAGGTTTTCACACAGTACTTATAATTTTCATATCCCCTTTACTATCCTCAATCTCCTGATGTCTAACTTCAGTCTTCTCCACTATTTTTAATTCTCACTTACTTTTACTTTTAATTGTGTTAAAGTATACATAATACGTACTTTACCATCTTAATTATTTTTAAGTGTACAGTTCCATAGTGTTAAGTATTTTTGTGCAATCTATATCCAAAATTCTTCATTGTGCAACACTTCTGTACTCATTAAATAACTCTTCTCTAATCCCCTGCAGACACTTAACTGACTGAGCCACCCAGGCACCACAAAGGTTCCTAAAGCTTTAATCTACTGCTTAGTGTTGTTTTAAAAATTATGGTGTGGCCATAATTCAATTATTGATTGATTCATTAACTCAACAATGATTAATTGAATACTTAACAATAGGTCAGGCAATGTTCTGGGATAAAAAATTAACATGATTTTTGCCTCTGAGGACTTGACTAACTTCAGTGGAAACACGGACCTAGACAGTAAGAGTTACAATACAGTGTAATAGAGGCAAATAAAGTATAAAACGTTAATCAAGTTCTGGTCTAGTTAATCTTAATATGTCAGGGCCTTTCAGTTGCCATTTTTCTTGTCATGAGAACAGTTTTCTCACATGTTCAAGGTTGATTTCTAATGGTAAGAGAATTAGGTTGGAATGAGATAGGAGCTGACTTCCTGCAAACACTACTATGGGCTTCGCATTTCACTTTACTTCAGTCCATTATCAGGGCTATTATCTAGTTCAGAAATTGATATGCTGAAAACACCCTAGTTTCTGTTCTTGCATCTTAAAGTAGAAAGTTCAGATACTATTTCCTTTAGTTGTCTATCTGAGGACACCCTATAGGCTATTCCCTTGATAGATTTAATTTCACCACTGTACACTGAGTTTTTCTTAAGGAGGAAGCAGCTGGAATGAACAAAGAGTTGAATTCTGAGATTCTGAGGACAATGGCATTTGTTAGCAATTTGTAGCAAGTGAAGGAGTATAATCCGTAAAGTACTTCCTCCTAAGACGTTCTTGTAGTTCTACTTTATTGTATCCTTCCCCTTACCTCCAACCAACACTGCTTCCTATCACGCAATGAATGACTAACTTGCACACATTCACCTACAGATTTTAAATACAAATAAAGAGAAGGGATTCCAGTGATTATTTGGTACTTCCCCTGCCCTTTAAATAGGTGTTAACTAAACCATTTCAGGTAGATGTTTATATATCTTATTAAATATCCCTAGTGAAGAAATTCTATAACTTGTTCCATTGTTCAGAAATCCTGAAGTCTATGATTTGCTGTGAAAAATAAACTAGAGAGCAGAATAATTTATGTAACTCATATTTAAAACACACTTGACTGAATCAGTTGGATGTTCCAGAGTACAATAGATATACATATGAAAATTTTAATGAAGGATGCCTTAAAATTATAATTTGTCCATTAAGTCTGTCAGTTCACAAGTACTTGTTAGGTATGGGTAATGCATCAGGCAATATGGTAGTTACTGTGGGTACATAGATAAGAAAAAGATAATCTTCATCTTAAAGGAATAGACTCACTGGAGAGAAAGACCTGTAAACAAAGAATTCCACACAATATGATAAAAACATAGAAAAAAAGGGGAAGTAGTTATTAGGACAGGAATGAAGCAGTTTTAGGAAAGACTTCTAAAGGAGAAGGTGCTTAATTGAATTGTATCTGAAATACTGGCTGCTCAAAGTGTGGTTTGCAGACCAAGGAATTTGCATTGTCTGGGAGCCTGATAGAACTCTAGAATCTCAGGTCCTGCCCTAGACATACCAAATCAGAATCTGCATTTAAATAAGGTCTCCTGGTGATTTGTATGACATTAAAGTTTGGATAGTTTTGCCTTAAAGGACTCCCAGTAACTGCCAGGTGGATATGGAGGAAGGGAAGAATATTCTCTGGAAATGGAAACAGTATGTGTAAAGGGACAATCTTGAGAGGCACTCTCTCTAGTAGCAGATTCTGAGACAAGGATTTGAGTATAAGCAGCCTATTTGGGAGGAATATCTGGTAATGTAGTGGGAGGTGAGACAAGGAATATGAGAACAACTGTTGAGCATTTTTCTAGAAAGTAATCTCTGTGAGCAAATCGGAATTAGTCTCTTAAGACAATGCTGGGAAAGAGTGTGACATATAACTTGGAGTTATAAATTCCAGTTACTCTATGGTTGAGAGATGCTGCCAGGTGATGCTAATTCTCCAGGGTTTTAGACTTTCCATAGGCATAGGCTTTTTGGACTCTGGCCACCAGAAAAGCCTTCAGACAGAGTTGTAGGTGAAAACCAGCAGATTGGTGTTCACTCACAGAAATGGGGAGTGGTGAGGAGGATATAGGTGGGCACCAATGGTGACTGCTATGGGGAACGAGGTATTAAGCAGCACTATAGGATATACTCAAGGAATTGCTGTTTATTCAGCATTCTGGGAAATGCAGAAAGTTAATGTATAAGCATCAGGATCCAAGGCTGTCTAGATACATAGAAGCCAAATCACAAAGGGCCTTGTGAGGATGATAGACTAAGAAAGTTGAGTTTCACCCTGTGGGCCATTATGTATTTTTTAAATTGAGTGCCATGATAGAAATTTCATTTTTAGACAGATTGTTTTGGAGGCAGTTGAGAGAATGGAAGGAAGACCATGGGATTGAAGGTGGAGAGGCCAGTAGAAATTATATAACCTTAGATGCAGCTTCTGTAGTTATGGTGTCCCATTAGCATACTGGATTAATCAATATTTCTACCACGCTTCTATATTCAAGGTATTTTGCAATGGTGTATGTGAGGTATAAAGTATTGTCTGTTTCTTTTTCTTTGATTGATTAATCTATTCAAACTGAAGTCTAGTCCATCTATTATTAGTGCCATGGTTGTGTGTCAGTAAGGGTTGGTGTATTTGAATTCAACATGGATTTGTGTATTGCATAGGTCTTGAATGCCCTAACCAATGCCTGGTGTCATCATTTGTTTTTTTTTTTTTTTTTTTTTTTTAAGTTTTTTTTTTTTTATTTGACAGAGACAGTGAGAGAGGGAACACAGGCAGGGGGAGTGGGAGAGGGAGAAGCAGGCTTCCCGCCGAGCAGGAAGCCCGATGCGGGGCTCGATCCCAGGACCCTGGGATCATGACCTGAGCCGAAGGCAGACGCTTAACAACTGAGCCACCCAGGTGCCCCATCCATTTGTTTTTAATAGAACAATAGTTCTGAGAGCACAGGACACTATTTAATAATTTTTCCTACCAAATGGAACTATAAATAAGCTCCCAATTAATGAATATATTAATAATTTACCCTGCTCATGGACCTTAGTCACATTTTATTTATGATCATTGCCACATTGCATATAAATGAGAATTTTTTGGTTATTACTATACTCATATCAAAGTGTTGCCTACCATTTCTCTTAGTTGAGATAGGTAGAACTTTGTTTTCAATCCTGAGGACTTCATAATCCTAATCTTAATTTTACTGTTGCCTGGAAGATGTGTGTCCAAAATATATTTTTCAGATTTTATTTCAGTCACTGAAGTGTATTGAAAAGTCTCATTCTTTATACTCCATTATTGACATCATTATAAAGATTTGATGTTGCTTAAAGTAATCACTGACTTTATTAAACCAAACTTTTTTTTTACCTTTACATCAGTTGGGATTAACTTTTTCCCACTCATCCTTAATTTGCATCCTTTGATTATTTTCCCTATTGATGTTTTGGTCTTCTTAGAGCTATAAGTCTTCAACTCACAAAAGACTTGATTAATACAATGACTAGTATTGTATATGGTATTAAAGATAAGAATTTCTTAGCTTGTAGTTTATTCTTTATTTTAACACAGAGAAAATGTATTGGGGAGATTCAAAATGATAAAGTTATCTGTATTCAAAATGAGAAAGACAATAAACAAGATATTGAAATTGAGTACAAATCTTCCAAAATCACCAAAGCTCTTTGATAAGAAATTTATCTTCTTTGAGCTGCTTCAATTTAAAATAAGCTAAGTGTTAATGAGTCATGACCCATTCTCTGTTCATTTGTCCTCTCATCTTGCTGTGGCAAATATTCAACAAATACTGATTAATATCAAAGAGAGTTCACTCTCTATTGGAAATTTTGCCACAGTAACATGTTATTTCTGTTTTACACTCATTTATGGCAACTTTTTCTGTGGTGGGCACCAGAGGGGGCCAGTTGGATATATCTGTTGCCTTATCTTATCTTGGTCTGAAAAACGAAACTACCTAGAGATTGCACAAACTGATCTGATGCAATGGGAAAGTCCATAGGAGGACTTAAGCAATAGATCAAGTTTTATTTTTTATTTTTTAAAAAGATTTTATTTATTTATTTGACAGAGAGAGAGACAGCGAGAGAGGGAACACAGCAGGGGGCGTGGGAGAGGGAGAAGCAGGCTTCCCGCCGAGGAGGGAGCTGGATGCGGGACTCGATCCCCGGATCCTGGGATCATGATCTGAACTGAAGGCAGATGCTTAGTGACTGAGCCACCCAGGCACCCCAATAGATCAAGTTTTAATTCAATTAATTGTTTAATTAAATGATCTTAAAATGCTTGACTCAATTTCTCTGAGTGGTCGTTTGTGTATATCATCTAGTGAGACATTAAAGTGAGCTGATAAAGAGTAGATTTTGGAATCTGGGTTCATATCTGTGATGTAAATACAGATTTATTGCATAACCTCGACTAAGCTGCTTATACTCTCAAGAGTGAGACAGTGGACAAGAATGTTCACATTGTGAGGATTAAGTGCTATATAGTGATTGTCATAGTCATATTTTCATAGCTTCATAATTAGGGAAAAGATAGGTATCTGTAGATAGCTTTACCATTTTGTAAAGAGAAAAAAATTCATTTGGGTTTTGATGCGAAGATCCTTTCTTCTCATAATTTCTAAGTTTCCTGTAAGTTTCCATTCTCTTTCACTCAAGCCTCCCTTTACTTTGGTTATGCAGAATTTATGCTTGGGCCTTATGGGTTAACATTACTGCTGTGCACACTTTTCCATTTAATTTTAAAGTTCCATTGTTCTGTGACATTAAGATTGCTATCAGTATTCAAAGGTCAATGAGTCAAAGACACTGGAGCATAACATATATTTCTCCCACCATTTTAGAACCTCATATTTATTTTGAAGACCAGGAAGCCCATCTTCCTTTCTCTCTCTTCCCAATGTTGATTGAACTTTGAAGTTTTTATTTTCCCAGTAAATTTGTAACATTGATGGCTAGCCTTAAACTTGGCAAAAAATGTTTTCCCTTCTTTTTTACTTTTGCTGAACTGAGACTTTTGGACATCTGTAGGTCAGTTCTCGTTGGAGAGCTGGTAACAGTGGAAACACCTGCACCTTGGAAATAACTCAACTCTGTATCAAAAGAAGTCAAGCAGCAAAGGTCAGGCAAGAACATGAATCCTGATGCTCAGACAAGCCCCAGGCAGGCCATCTATAGAATCTGAGAAGCCAGAGTCGGAGGCGGGGGGGGGGCGGGTGGGGAGTGGAAGGAGAACATTGTGTTCTTGCTCAGTCACCCTCTCCTGCTGCTCAGGACAACACAGACATACTGTAGTGAAAGTCAGCCAGTGCCCAGGTGAAAGAAGATAGGTAAAACATTTTAGGATGAAAATAGGAAAAATTATAAATGGAGATAATTGTGGAAATAAAGTGGTTTTTAATGTTAGTAGTTGTAAACTAAAGATGGCCCTTTGGGCTGGATATAAAATGTAGTTTTTTGGTAGTAATCCTTTTACAGTTGAATAACCTCTACCTAAATAGAAGCTTTATCGAGGCAGTTGTTTTTAAATTTCATTTTTCGAGTCATCGTTTTCCTTCTTAAGACTCCTTAAAGTGATAGCCATAGAATGATAGGTGAGTAAAGAAGTCATAACAGAATATTCTCACAGAATAAAAAAACACCTTTGATAATGTGGTACTAATGAAGGATCGATGAGAAAATCTTCAGTAGATTCAGGTTTTCTCTTATTTAAATCATAAGGTTGGCATTCAAGTGTTGAAGTGGTGGTATGACAGTAAGCTAAACACAAATATCTGAAGATTCATTCTTTCCTTCATTTACTACCAGCCAATTATCCCTTTACAAAATGGTGTTTACCTCATCAACATATATACATCTTTGACATAATGGGAGGATATTATGATTCATGTCTGTGATAGGATTTTAGTCTCCTGGTTTTAAGATTGCCCATTAGTGCAGATATTGTTAGATCTCACACTCACAAGGCACCTGAGTTCTTGTTGAGACCCACTGTGAAAGCTTGCCATTGTTATTCCAACATTACCCAGAGTTCTTGTTTGCGTGAAGCCACATAAAGCAGAATTGAATTCCTAAAGAATAGACATAGTGTGCAAAGCCTGATTACTCTTTTTGAAAGCTGATCCAGACTGGTAGAAGCTTTTAAAAATTTTGTATTTAAGATTAATTTTAATGAAAAAATATATTAGGAGCACTTGTTTTGGCCATTTTCAACCAACTCATTCCTTTTAGGAACATTAATGCCTCCAAGGTAGAAGGAGAAAAATGAGGCACTTGCCTTGTGTGATTATGGAAGAAACATTAAGTTTTGAGAATGAGAACCCAGAGGTAATTATTTCTCAGGAAGAGAAAAGGGAGTATGCTGCTTTGGCACACTCCACAAATCAATTAGATATCTTAGCAAAACAAGTTGCCTTAGAAATCCCACTTTATTTGGAATAGATAAGCTCAGAGTTCAGAGACAGATCTCACCTCAACTTTTTCTGCTTCCCTACTCTCTACCCTGATAACTTTCTCACCTGTAAATAAGAAAGTACTCCTTAGAATATTAGGTTGACATTAGCGCAGGTTATGGAAAATCCAGTCAGCCAATAACAGAGTGTAATACTGTATGTATTAATACTCCCAGGACACACAGTGGTGCTACCTGGGAGTCAGATTCAATAGCACACCTGGCCTTGGGTGAGTCATCTAGTCATGCTTTGTTGGTTTCCTCATCCATAAAGTGGTGATGGTGATACTATCTACCTTGCTGGCATTCTACAAATATTACTGAAATGGCAGTTGGTTAGCACTTTAGAGGATCATGCTATTAAAAAATGCCTTTATTGCCATCTCTTCAGGGCACAGAACTCTTCTCACAGTCAGGAGCTATTGTACCTGTACAACGTGTTCTTGAAGCTTGGAAAGGATAAGAATGTGGATCTTGAAGGAGAGCTCAAGTTCAGTTATTTAATTATGACAAGGCAATGCATGGATTTGTAGGTGGAGAAATGCCGACTTTGTATCTGTTAACAGCCATCCACAAATGAAACTAAATAAAACTAAGTTATATCCCCATCATACCCAAAGAAATAAAGTTAAAACTAGCCCAGAAAAGAGCCAATATGCATATGTGTTGAGGGGAATGATTAATTATCCCCCTTACCCTTCAACATGTCTTGATCAAGAATGCCTAGGTTATTCTCACATAATCTGCTTATAGCCAACTCACATTCATGGCCATAAGATTCTCAAGAATTGTCATTAGAAACCTCCCACTGAAATCAATAGACTTAACAGTTTGAATGAGAAAAAGGGGGGAAAAAAGCTAGAAATTACTGTTATTTCCACTTTAGTTTCTCTCCAAGATGTTGATGTGCTAAGTGTTACCTAGCAGAAGGCATTGTGGGCATGAAAAAACATTATCAATCTGTCTGAAATTCTGCATCAATGAAAATAGTAACTTCCTTAGAATCCTGTGGTTTGAAGACCCCCTTTCACAAAATGTCTGCTAATGGAAATAAAATCTTTCTTTTGAGGAATGTGCACTAAGATAGGAACAATAGGTCAACATATTTTAAAGTGCATTAAGATGACAAGAAATGATCAAAGGTAGTCACAAAATCCAACCCCCAGGTGCCATTAATGAGTGTACTTTCCAATTTGAATGCCACTAGTTGTCCATAATCCAGGCATATTAACCCTGTGGAAGGAAAGGATAGAGCCTTCTGCTTATGGTAGTTCTAAATAGAGCAATAACTTTAATTCTATCATTATCAAGTCTCAAAGGCAGTGATGCCTAATCATATAATTATTTGTCTATTTATGGATTCTCAGTAAATGGTATGCCTTAGTTTATTGCTGTACTTGTTTGGGTATTAACTGTCACTGTCAAAGCAATTAAATGACAATTCTTATCATTCAAGGGGCTTAAGAGAGTCTGCTAGGTCATTTTAAGGTTTGACTATAGACCAAATTGCCCAAGACATTTTTCCCTCTCCCTTTAAATATATAATATATATATATATTTATTACATATAATATAAAATAATATGATATAAAATAATATAACATAGTATAATATATGTTGCTCCTTTAGAATCCTCCACAGACAGCATAGTCTCTGTTTTTAGAAATTCTCTTTGGAGTTCAAAAATGCTCCCTTTAAGGAAAATTTTACAGTGGTTTTTTTTACATGCACTTTAAAATATGTTGACCTATTGTTCCTATCCTTCAAAGTGATGAAGAGCCAGTGGTTCAGCAATTCTTGTCACACCTCTTGTCCCCGTCTTTTCTACCTTAACTTGCACATACATACTTAAATAAGTCAATAAAATGAGAAAAATATACACATTTCCTACTGAATTCCCCCAAATGAGAAACTCAGGCCATTATCAGCTCTGCAATCACCTAGCAAGTATACTCTCTGCTAAAAAGAGTGGAAAGGAAGAAGGCTCTAAAATTGTTCAGCTGTCTGGATAGACTCTAGTGCCATAGGATGGGAGTTTGTCTGCATACCCTAAAATCTATCTCTCTGTGTGTGTGGAGATTACTCACCGGTTTAGAAAATAGTCAGTGCTTACAAGTAACTCTTAAGGACGGTTAACTAATGACTCAGTTTGCCTATGTATGTTTTCCCAATGGCAGAATTGTTGGCACCTGCTTGGCTTTTTAAGTAAACCCAGAAAATGGATGTTAAAGCCTTCTGGTGATTCAGCAGTGGGTGGAAATGTTACTGCTGTGCTAGAAGTATTTGTTTCTATAGGCAAAGAGCTTTTATGTGTTTTTCTGGGTTATTTAATAACTTAATATATGTGAGTTCATAGAGGCCATTTATTTATGCTTGTCTATAGCTGAAACACACTACCCTTTATATAAATATTGAAAGAATCTTGCATGTTACTATTTTATACTTTTGCATCTTACACACTGAATTAAGAAAATCTTCATACTTAACATGTTTTCAGAGTTGACCTTCACATAATATTTAACTGTATACTTAAAAAAAATATTGTCCCCTTTCCACTCTTCTCACTTTTCTCCCAGATGTTTGAATCCTCTCCTCACAGTAAAATTACATTTGGTAGCAACAAATCCAGCTGGTAGGGCATCTAATCCAATTTAATCCACAGATACAATTTTGCATTTGAATAACTGAGGTAAACACAGTCTATTGCTAGCATAAGGTACTGTCATTGCAACTGTAGGCAGTCTTTAAATCAAAGATAATTTGTGGTTCTTATCACCAAAACAAGGTGTATGAAACTTTTTGAACTCTGTAATCAAAAGGAACTAAAAACACTCATAAGTCTAAATGTTATCATCCTAAAAACTTTGAGAATCAAGCTGGTGTTGTCTCCTTTCCCAGTCATACTGCACTACATAATTATTATGTAAAAAAAAAAAAAAAGAAAAGAAGATGTTTCACAAGACTTGTAGGCAGAAATTAATGTGAGAAAGTCTTAATATATACAAGTTTCATAAAATAGTCTATCCACCCATGGGACCCTGGGTCCTATGGCTATAATTGTCACAATGAAATAAAACCATTTAAAGCATCTATGTGTTTCGTTTGGTGTTTAACAGAGCAATTGAACTGGCATACTTCTCATTCTATAATAACAAAAATCAAAGACAGAATTAAAAATTAAAGTCATGATCTTATAAAGAGAAGTAGTCCTAAATCGGGAGTCAGAAAAATCATTTTTTCCATATATTCACTCCATACATCCTGAAAAGTAACTCTACCTTGTGGGCCCCATGGTCCCCAACAGTGCTGTGAACAGACTGGACTATATTATCACCTACGTGCTTTTTGGTTCTAACAGTCTTAAAAATCCTCTAGAGCCATACATTGTAGAAGAGAGTGTTTTTGCATTAAAATATAAAAGTAGTTCTAGATTTTAGAGCAAGACATAGAAAAATAGTATAGTGGAAGGAGGGATAAAGAAGTGGAAAAAGAGAATTCCTCAGCAATGATTTTTAAAGATAAAGTTAATTAAGGTTGGCTTGTGGAACAATCAAAAAAAATTTAAGAAAATTCCACTTACCATAACATTAAAAAGAATAAAATATTTAGGAACATATTTAACAAAAGAAACCCAAGACTTTAATACTGAAAACCATAAAATGTCATTGAAAGTAATTTAAAAAGACCTAAAAAAATAGAAAGCTATCCTCTGCTAAGGGATTAGAAGACTTATGGTTAAAATGATGGCATTTCCCCAGTAGTTCTACAGATGCAATGTGACCTCAGTCCAAATACCAGCTGTCTTTTTGCAGAAATAGGCTGATCTAAAATTTGTATGGAAATGAAGGGATATGTTTGGGGGGGCAGTTTTAGCCCATTAAACCCAGCAATTCCACTCCTAGGTATATATCCAAAAGAAACAAAAGTATATGTACGTGCAAAAATTTGCAAACAAATGTTCATAGCTGCTATATTTATGATAGTGCAAGAGTGGAAACAGCCAAAATGTCCATTACTGAGGAATGTATTAGCAAATTGTGGTATAGCCATATAATAGAAGATTTGTGGTATAGCCATATAATAGAATATTGTTTGTAGAAAGGAATGATATACTGAAATATGCTATGACATGGATGAACCTGGAAAACATGATGCTGTGTGAAAGAAGCCATACACAAAAGGCCCTAGGTGGTAGGATTCCATTTATATGAATTTTCCAGAAGAGGCAAATCTATAGAAACAGAAAGTGGACAAAATGTTTTCCAGGAGCTGAGAGAAGGACTAGGGATTAACTGCTAACAGATATGGGGTTTCTTATTGGGGTGATGGAAGTACTCAGTGTGATAATTGTACAAATTTGTGAATATCTAAAAACTACTGAATTGCACACTTTAAAAGGGTGAATGTTATGGTATGTGAATTATATTTCCATAAGGCTGTTATTAAAAAAAAAAAAGGATTGTGGTTTTACATACAAGTTAACTACTTTGATGCCTATGGTTCAACCTGGGCAAAAAACAAAACAAAACAAAAAAACAGTTACTGTATACTTCAGTCAGAGCAGATCATGGCAGTCAACCCAACTAACCTGAAGATCTTGGTCATATGCAGACCAGTTCACTTTAATGAGTTTTGCATTTATAGTGCTCAATAAATGTGTTACCATTTATTAACTGTTAATTATAAAATAAGCCATAAAGCTGAGTTTCACCAAAAAAGCCTCACAAACCAGTCTAGTGGCTAGAAACCAATCACCCCAGCTTTCTGAGCATCTCATATCCCACAGTAGGTGATAAGCACTCTTTCATTTACTTCTCCTTTCTTTGAGATCTTAAATACTTCTATGGGCTCAATGTTTGTATGCCCCCAGAATTCATATGTTGAAGCCTGAGTCCCCAATATGATGGCACTTAGAGGTGGAGCATTTGGGAGAAAACTAGGTCATGACAGTGGAACCCTCATGAATGGGAGTAGTGCTGCCCTTTTAAGATGAGACAGGAGAGGGGTAATGTATCTCCACTATATGAGAATAGAGCTAGAAGTCTGTCTGCAAAACAGGAAGAGGGATGTCACTAGAAACCAAATTGATCATGGAATTCCCAGTCCCCAGTGCTGTGAGAAATAAATGTTTGCTGTTTTAGCCACTCATTCTAATTGTTATAGTAGCCCAAGCTAAGATAAATGCCTTATCCATAAATGAAGACAGATGGACAAGACTGAACTGTAAAGGCCTTTTTTGTCTCTTGGATTGTCTAAACCATAAGTTTTTTTTTTTTCAATTTTGAAAAAGCTCTTGGTTCAAGAGTTTACCCTATCATTGTTTGACAGTGTTACCTGGCAAAAAATTTCGCCAAGTCATATTTTCTGTACACAGGAAATTAGAATATTTCTGAGAATGTAAATTTCCCTGGAAGGCTTTATTTCAGTAATCTTTTAACAAGCATTAAGGCATGGAGAAGGATATACAACCTAGAAAAGATTGCCATGGGGCATGTAAGTACGGTCTAGAAATCTTTTTTTTTTTTTTTTTAATCTCAGGAAACAAACTGAGGGTTGCTGGAGTGGTGGGGGTTGGGAAGGATGGGGTGGCTGGGTGATAGACATTGGGGAGGATATGTGCCATGGTGAACGCTGTGAATTGTGTAAGACTGATGAATCATAGACCTGTACCTCTGAAACAAATAATACATTATATGTTAAAAAAAAAAAAAAAGATAGTAGGAAGGGAAAAATGAAGGGGCGGAAATCAGAGGGGGAGACGAACCATGAGAGACTATGGACTCTGAAAAACAAACAGGGTTCTAGAGGGGTGTGGGGGGTGGGTTAGCCTGGTGATGGGTATTAAAGAGGGCACGTTCTGCATGGAGCACTGGGTGTTATACGCAAACAATGAATCATGGAACACTACATCAAAAACTAATGATGTAATGCATGGTGATTAGCATAACATAATAAAATAAAAAAATAAAAATCTCTTCTAATGGTTTATTCTTTCATTTGTTTAGTTTTAATTGATATTGTTTAAGTACTTACTACGGGTCAGCCACTGGGAAAGGTGTTGAACTGTAAATAAAGAACAAGTCAGACGGTGTGCCTTGTGAACCTGCCAGTTGTCACCATTATGCTGGACCAGTCCAGAATATAATACAATCAGAGTGCAGCTCTTATTTATATTTTTCCAAATACTACTTGTTTAAGAACAAATTAGTCTTATAGTATTTCTGCCCACACATAGGTAACAGACTTTGCTATGGTCATATTGTCATTTTACATTGCAAACATTTCAGTTCAGGAATTAGGCTCATCAGTGGAAAGTAGTAATCAAATTTCCAAATGCTCATTAAGGCCAAACTCCTCTCTCTCATCTGAAGCTTACTTTTGCCTGGAAGAGCCTAGTGAGAAAGTGAGAGTACAGCTGGTTTTGATGTCATTTCAAATGGAATTGTTTGCTTAATTTAATTTTTTGCATTATTCATTGCTAATGAATAGAAGTACAATTGGTCTTGTATATTGATTTTTGTATCCTGCAATGTTGCTGAATTCATTTATTAGTTCTAATGTGGATTTCTTAAGACTTTTTTTATATATAAAATCTCATAATCTGTAGATGTAGTTTTACTTGCCAATCTAGGTGACTTTTATTTCTTTTTTTTTTTGCCTAATTTCTGGCTAGAATCTTCAGTGCAAAGCTGAATGGAAGAGCAAGAGTAAATAATCCTTGTCTTGTTCTTCATCTTAAGGGGAAAACATTCCAGTTTTCAGTTTTAAGTATGATGCCAGCTGTTGATTTTTTCTAGAGATCCGTTTATGAGGATAAGGAAATTTCTTTTTCTTCTTAGTTTGTTGAGTGATTTTTATCATGAAAGTGTCAGATTTTTAGGGGCACCTGGGTGGCTCAGTCGCTAAGCATCTGCCTCCGGCTCAGGTCATGATCCCAGGGTCCTGGGATCGAGCCCCATATCAGGCTCCCTGCTCCGCGGGAAGCCTGCTTCTCCCTCTCCCTCTCCCCCTGCTTGTGTTCCCTCTCTCGCTATGTCTCTCTCTGTCAAATAAATAAATAAAATCTTTAAAAATAAAAAAAGTGTCAGATTTTTGTCAGATGTTTTTCCTGTATCCACTGGAATGTTAGTATGTCCTTTTTTCCTATTATTCTGCTAATATGGTATATTACATTGAATGATCTGTATTTCAAATTAAAATTGCATTCCTTTTTATATGTTGCTGTGATTGGTTTGCTGGTATTTTGTTGAGGATTTTGGCATCTATATTAATCAGTGATTGGTTTGTGCCTTTCTTTTCTTGTGATGCCTTTGACTTATTTTGGTATCAGACTAATACTGGTCTCATAGAATGAATTTCGGAAATGTTGTCTTCATGTCTTTATTTGTCTTTTTGGAAATGTTTTGAAGGATTTGTACTAATTCCTCTTTAAACACCTAGAAGATTAATTAGTAAAGTCACCTGAGCCTAAAATTTTCTTTGTGGAAAGTTCTTTTGATTATTCCTTTTTTTTTTCAGATCTCTTCAGATTTTCTATTTCTTCTTGAGTCAAATTTGATAATTTGTGTATTTCTGAGAATTTGTCCATCCAGGTCATCTAACTTTTGGTATGTAATTATTCCTAGTATTTCATTATAGTTTTTTTTTAACTCTATAAGGTCAGTATTGTCCCCTATTTCATTCCTGATTTTAGCAATTTGAATCTTCATTTTTCTTGGCCAGTCTAATTAAAGTTTAGTGAATTTTATTGCCATTCAAAGGATGTTTCATGATGATGTCTTAATCCATCTTATCTATTGTTTTCTTATTATTTTTAAATTTATTTCCAGTTTAATCTTTATTACTTTTTCCTTCTGTGCTTTGAGTTTAGTTTGCTCTTCTTTTTCTTGTTTCTTAAGGTGGAAGTTTAGATTATTAATTTGAGATTTTTTAATATAGGCATTATAGCTATTAATTTCCTTCAAAGCACTGTTTCTGCATCCCATAAGATTTTTTATGTTTCCATTCACCTCAACATTTGCTAATTTCCCTTGTGACTTCTTCTTTGACCTCTTGGTTATCTAGGGGTGTGTTATTTAATTTCACATATTTGTTGATTTCCCATATTTCCCTTTTGCTTACCTAATTTCATTCCCTTGTAGTTGGAGATGATACTTTGTATGATTTAAAGCCTTTAAATTTACAACTGAATTTTACAAGGGGGTAAAAAGAAGTCTCTCCATTGAAGAAGTGGCTTTGATCTGAGCTCCTAGGAAGATAGAAAGACATGTTGACATCCCACAAGCAGGAAAAAGCTTGGTGTTTTCAAGGTTCAAAATAAGGCTGGTGGGGCAATAATCGTGGGCAAGAAGAGCCCTAGCAGTGGAATATGCAATGGAAGAAGCAGATGGGCTGTGGGGAGTGGGTAAAACCACAAATGTTGCAGATTTGAGGTTTGGTGAGAATAATGGCTCAAGTTGAAATTGGCTTATTTTCGTTCCAATTAGTAAGCATTGAAAGAGTTACAAATAAATTTTGGGAATCTTGATGGTGCAAGAGCATGTAACTTCTCAAAGCCTACTTAATTTCCAATATATGTGCCTGAAGGTGGGTGGTCTCAGAAGCGAGGGAAGAGTGGTAAGAATCCACAATCAAGGGTTCTCCATCTTCTCAGGACAAAGATGGTGCAAGGATAGCAACAACATAATGTGAAAAGTAGGCTCAAGGTCAGTATGTCTCGTGTCAGGAGAGATTGTGGAAGACTTTGGAATGGCCAAAATGATAAAAAGATTAGTAACATGTCCTGACTATATTACTTATCCAGATTCTCTCAGCCTTTTATTGTCACTGAGCTATTTTTAAACTGTGTAAATTGTAGATAACTGATAACAATGAAACTGACTACTTTCCACATGTAAATGAATTCTGTTGAGTGACAAAAAATTGATCCACTTATCTCCCCCCCCCGAAAAAATAATTTTGCATTTATTTGTAAATTCATTTCAGCATTCCTGATTAACCTATGTAAGTATGGTAGTTTGAAATCTTTGAACCAATTGTGACATCTTGTTTTCTCATTAGCAAATGAGTTAAAATCTTTTGCATGTGTTCATCTTACATTATTATGGATCATGATTTTACTTTTTAGAAAAATTATCCATTAAATTGGAAAAAAAAAACCATCATTCTGTCCCATCGATATTTAGTTCTCAGGGACAATTTGTGGTAAATATCACATGCATCTTGTCAAGAGCAAACAATTCATTGTCATGATTTCTCTAACAGCCGTCTTGTCTCCTTGGACTGTTGGCATTTATCTCTGAGTTTGGAGGCACAATTACATTAAGCAGTCCATATAGCCCCAACCCCCATTTCCCTGGTTGGGGTTCTCTGGAGCTTTTCACCCTTCACCTTTATCCAGAGACTAATTAAGGTACTCCCACATTCCATCTTAAGGAGTACATTGCCCTGGTTTTGAGTAGAAGCTTAGCTGCTGATTTATTGTAGGCAAGGAGAATCTGCTGATCAGTGCCATAACACAGGGCACTCTTGCAAAAGCTCCTTCACTTGCTGGTCTTAGCGAAGTCTTGTATATCTGGTTTTCCTTATGGATCTTATGAGATTATTTCAGTTTTCAGTCTCTCAAGATTTATAGCAGCTGAGGTGTTTTGGTGGCAGCTATGCTTGTAAAATAAACATGTCCAGGTATAACTGTGATAAAGCCATGATGTTTGGAAAGGCCAGGTATAAAAATAATTGATTTATGACTTGCTGGAGGAGTTCTTGACCTAGGATTGAAGTACATGAAAATAAATCTTTCTCTGTAATGAGTTCATTTTTCTTTATTTTAATTTTTTTCAATTGTAGAACCAAGTTAGTTGTTTTTACATCAAAATGCAGTTCTGCAATTCTTAATAAATCTAACACTTCTCTCTGTTTTGTTGGGATAAACCCAAGGGACAAAAATAAATGATGTGACCTGTAACAAATCATGAAATTACACTGAGGTTTTTTTTTCCAAAAAATACTCTTAGATGTTTATAAAATCTTCCATGATGAGTAGCTAATAGAAAGCCAGTATCCTAAAAATATCATTTTTAATGATGTGGCAGCAATAAAATTGGGAAGATTTTTTTTCTTATTTAAGGGTTATAGTAAAACCTAAATGAGCAGAGTACTAGAAATCTCCATACTTTAGCAATCTGTTATCAGAGTAATTTTATCTTCATTGATCTGGAAACCTAAATAAAGCATCAAACTATCTTATATGTCAATTTGGGGGAACATTCTATATGTGTTTTATTGTGTATAATCAAAAACTGAGTGTCAGAACAAATTTGTAGGGGCTGCATTAGATCCATTATGAAGGAATCTCCCATTACCATCATTACCATAGGTATTGAACTTTTAAGTGATAAAGTGATATATATCTTCAACTATTTTTTTTTTCCTGTTACTTCTTTAGCTTTTAGTTAGAGCCCTGGAAAGTAGAAGAAAGAAGAGAAAGAAGAGGTAGAATTGCTTGTCCCAATTAGCTCTCTAACTATTGGCTGTCATTACTGGAAAATTAATGAAGACTTTGCTTTCCTTTTTTCTATCCAGACACATACATGGATATTAAAGCACAAAGTAACCACTTGGGACTTACAGAAGGAGGTGAGAAGGGTCATAATGCTGTTAAAGATGTTGGGGTCACCAAGATCTGATGGAAACAAAGGGCTAAGATGATGACAAGAGGAAGAAGCAGATAAATGGCCAGGAATGGTCACCCCAGGCTTAGATTGATGTTGGTGGAAGCCGATATTCTTTGTAGACAGACATTAAAGAACAAGAAATCCTCCTCTGTTCTCAACATTCTGGGAATAAATCACTGTGACAGGAAGATAAGACTAAACCAGATCAATCTGTTAATACTAAGATCAATTATTCTATTGCTTTTTAATATTCTAATGATCAGAAATCAATAAAATTCTAGTATCAGTGATTGACAGCTAGGAAGGGGCAGAGTGACTGTGAAATCTACATTTCAAAAAATCAATTGCCAAATTAAAAATTAGATTCTAGTTTCAAATGTCAGACTAAAGACATGTTTATCAAGATTTCCTCCCATGACCTAATTAACAGAAATAGTAATAACAGAAAAGAGGTATTACTCAACAAAAACAATGGACTGGAGAATGGATTATCAGTGAACATAAGTTCAGTGGGGAGTCTGCTTGGATTCTCTCCCTTTGCCCCTCCCCCTGCTCTCACTCTCTCTCCCAAATTAAGAAATCTTTTAAAAAATTAAAATAAAATAAAAATAATAAAATCTATGGAATTCAGAAAGTAGAAGAAGAGGTGATGACTAATGATTTGAGTAAAGGAAACCATAGTCTGGAATATCCTTGAAGGCAACTAGAGTCAAAAAGACATCTGATCTCTATTTGATAGGGTCCCAGAGGCACTGCAGATTCAGAGAAGGGGTCCCCTAGCCTAATGGCCAGCTTTTTTCTGACTCAATTTAAAACAAAGTCTGTCAGTTAACATGCCCAGCAACTCACATTGGGCACCTAGTAAGCCTTTCCAATGCCACAATCTCATATATGAAAAAGCAACAAAGAATCACAGAAATTTGAGGAAAGCCTGCAACACAAGAGGGTAGATGAAACTTGCATCAGAGGAAGTAGGAAAATTCCTAAAAATGAAAAAAAAAACACCTTAAATTAGGCCTTAGAGATATCTATAAAGATATTGTGTGTGTAAAATAAGATCAGCATACTGTGAAAAGTGAACAGTGAATTCCATTCAAGATGGCAGACTTATGGGCACTTATCTCTTCTTCTTCTTGACTCAGCAAAAATGATAGTCAATGATAGAAAAAGATGTAAGCCTACATAAAGACAGTGGGATGTATCCACTAGAAAATAGAACACGTTTTTGGAATCTAGGGGGAAACACAGAGAATGCTGGGGAATAATGAAGCAGAGTTATAGGATCACAAGTTAGAGAAACTTGAGTTCTTATTATTAAGGTACCCCCAGTGAGGCCTAGGGAACATGAGTCTTAACAGATTATTGCGGAAGTCTAGGAGGAAGGCTATGAGAGCCATGACAGTTCATAATTCTATAAAAAAACATAATATATGTTGGTAAATTCAACAGAAGGAGCTAATGGAGACAAATGAGGCACTAATTAGAAATTAACCCTTGAGAATTTAGCCTTGGGAAGGAGAAGAATCACTTCTTCCAAATATTAGCTAAATAAATGAATAGAGGCTGAATAACATGATATGAGATCATGGACTAAGAATCAGGTGAGCTCAGATAAGTTAGGGACTTAAGAAGAGTGGTAAATGTTTAAAACAGCCATTGAGGGGGGGGGCGCCTGGGTGGCTCAGTAGTTGAGCGTCTGCCTTCGGCTCAGGTCATGATCCCAGGGTCCTGGCATCGAGCCCCGCATCGGGCGCTCTGCTCAGCGGGAAGCCTGCTTCTCCCTCTCCCGCTCCCCCTGCTTGTGTTCCCTCTCTCGTTGTGTCTCTCTGTCAAATAAATAAATAAAATCTTAAAAAACAAAAAACAAAAAAAACCCCAGCCATTGAGGGAAAAATATAAAGGAACTGAGAAGATGAGAAATTATTGTTCAGTCACAGTTAGGTTTCAGCTGGATCATAATGCAGCAAACTGCACAGCGTTTTTCTTCTATCATGCTCAGCTGCCATAGGAATTAGCACAGCATCGGTTCAGATGGCCACATCATACTAGAGTGCTTGTGTAGAAACCACTGAAATGGTTGATCCTGCAGGACAGGCAGAGAAAGGTTACTGTCAATAAAATCAGAAAAGGCTCATGGACTGGGAGAACATGAAGGAGAAATGAGGCTACAAAAACAATGAGAGTAAAGGGTAGGCTTAGTGGAAGTCTGTTCAGAGGTGAAAGACTTGGCCATGATTACAAAGAAAGTGCAAGGCCTTTTTTTTTGAAGAAGGTACAAGGTCTTAACTCATAAATTTAGTGTATTTCATGTGAATGAGAAGGTCTCAAGTATAACTTTAAAGGTCAGTGACTGACGTGGAGTATACATCCAGAGATTATTTTAAGCATTTGTTATGTAACTAAACATGTATTCTTTGAGGAGAATAGAAGTGTAAAAAAATTTTGAGAGAGAGAGTGTGTGTGTGTATCCAAAAATGAATCAAAATAATTAGGATGAAAATAGTGTGTGTGACGCATCTTGGCAGGATATAGTGAAATAAACTTTTCTAAGAAGGCACATCTGAGTGAACTGTAAGTAGTTATTTTTATCTCTGAAAAGCAAATTTTCCAATGTTGTTACACATGTGGTAGATCTGTTTCCAGAAAAGCAATAAATTATTTTGAAAAGAGACAAGACGTACACCTCATTAATGATTACTAGTAAGGGAGAATCATTTCTGTACAACCAATGAATAGCCAAAAGATATAAAAGGTAGAAATAAGATATTTGAGTAAATAGATAATCCAAGGGATACTATGTTAATCCAGACACTGATAATCCAATAAATGGATTAAATACATTAAATAGATTTTGTTTTGGTTATCCCTTGTTACATAATAAACCACTCCAAAACTTAGTAGCTTAAACAACAAAATTATTTATTATCTCTCAGGATTCTATAGATTGACTGGGTCCACTATACAGTACTTCTGTTCCATGAATAGTTGGTTTAGACTGAAGTCCACAGAACTCTGAACTGATCTGGAATGTGTACATCAACTCACTTGGCTGGCAGTTGGAACTGTATGTTGGCTGGGAGTACAGTTGGTGCTGTTGACCAAAATGCCTCTTCTCTCTCTCTCCCCATGTAGCCTTTCCATATGTCTTAATCTTTTCCAAAATAGTGTGTTTAGGTTTGAATATTAAGAGTTCTAAGTAGAAGCTGAAGATCTTTCAAGGTCCAGTTTTGAAAGTTTTCCAGTGTTACCTCTGTTGCATTTATTTGTCTAAGCAAGTCTTGATTCAGGCCAGATTGGCTTTAGAGTGGTGATATATGGAAATGTCTTTTTAAAATCCAAGTTATAGGGGTGCCTGGTTGGCTCAGTCATTAAGTGTCTGCCTTCGGCTCAAGTCGTGATCCCAGGGTCCTGGGATGGATACCCACACTGGGCTCCCTGCTCGGCGGGAAGCCTGCTTCTCCCTCTCCCACTCCCTTTGTGTTCCCTTTCTCGTTGTGTCTCTCTCTGTCAAATAAATAAATAAAATCTTTAAAAAAATATAAAATCCAAGTTATAGGGGCACCTGGGTGGCTCAGTCATTAAGCATCTGCCTTTGGCTCAGGTCACGATCCCAGGGTCCTAGGATGGAGCCCTCATCTGGCTCCCTGCTCAGCGAGGAGCCTGCTTCTCCCTCTCCCTCTGCTGCTCCCTCTGCTTGTGCTCTCTCTCTCTAATGAATAAATAAAAAATCTTTAAAAGAATAAAATAAAATCCAAGTAATATATGCATATAGCTTTTTAAAATAAAATAATAAGAAAATCTTGTATGAAAAGTAATGGTTTTCTACCTGCCTTCCACCCCTGTTCTCTAGGCCCATTGCACAACCAATTTTCTGGGATTCTTTTCATTAATATACTGCATTGGCTCTACTATTTCCTGAATCCCATGTCTTCTTTTTTGGTTTACTTGTTTGTCTTGCTGGAGCACATTTTAAAATATGGTACTAAAAGAGGGTACATGGAACATAAATTTTTCAGTTCTTAATTGTTTAAAAATATTTTTATTCTGTAATCAGAATTAAGTTTTTAGAGTATAAAATTCTAGATTGAAAATAGTTTTCTTTCAGAATTCTGAAGGCATTCTTCCATAACCTTTAGGACCTTAGCATTACTGATAACTGGTCTAATTCCAGTCTTGTTCTGGTTCTATTGTTTCTATTACTTAGGATATATATGGAATGGTTTGAACTTGCAGCTGGCTGATTTGCTTTGCAAAATTCTGTAGATGCCTGGGACTACCAAACTGCAATTATAGTAGAATGTGGGAATGAGACAGGACAAAGAGGAAGGTGTGGTAGGCAGAACGGCCCATTCAAAAATATCCATACCTAAATCCCTGGAATCTGTGAATATGTTATATCACATAGCAAAAGGGACTTCACAGTTATATTTAAGTTGTGGCCCTTAAGATAGGAAAATTATTCTGGATTATCTGAGTGGACCCAGTCTAATCACAGCAGCTTTTAAAAGCAAAGAACTTTCTCTGGCTGGAGTTAGAGAAATAGAGCACAAGGAGAAGTCAAAGATGTGAAGTTTGCAAGATACTCAACCTATTGTGGCTGGAATGAGAAGGAATGCAGGCAGTTTCTAGGAGTGAAGAATTTCCCCCAGCTGATAGCTTACAAGTAAATGGGGACTTCATTCCTACTCTCACAAGGGATTGAATTTAGCCAACAAACTCTGTTAGGTTGAAAGCAGATTTCCTCCAAAGCATCCAATAAGGAATGTAGCACTGCTAACACCTTGATTTCAGCCTTGTGAGTAAACAGAGGAGCCAGCTGAGCTCACATGGACTTGTGATCTAAAGAAACTGTGAGATCATAAATTCATCTTGTTTTAAGTCAATAGGCTTTGGCAATTTGCTAGAGCAGTAGAAAACTAACACAGAAGGTCATTAATTGAAATCTGCATGAAAAAATTAATGGCTTTATCCTTTCTTTCCAAATCACTACATTTAGAATACCTGTCATCAGGGTTATTCCCCAGTTCAAGCCAAAAAAATACACAAGTACCTTCTCTGAAGAAATATAAGTATCTGCATTGCTGAGAGGTAGGGCAGCTTTTAGAAGCTTTGATATTTCAGACCTCCATATTGATGTTTTATGGACCTCTGGTCCACAATGATGGCCAGTTTTCTACTCTCGTGTCTTAAGCCAAAATCTGCCAATTAACAATTCCAAAGAATAAAAATGGTCTTTTCTAGACTACACATATTCTAAAATGTGAAAGAGAGAGGCCGAGCTGTTTTTACTCATAACACATTGTTACCAAAAGTGTAGGGTTTTTTTCCTTTTGACACCAAATTTGTGGTGTCTTTTCCAATACCACTCTTCAATTCTCTGGACACCAACTGGGTGTCTTACACTGCAATTCAATTCTGACAGTAGCTACTTGGAGTTAGCATCAGACTCCACAGGTTTAAGGGCTTAGTCCCACAGACTGCCCTCACTTCAGATGCCAGCCACAAATCAAGTTCCCAGGTTACTCACAACTTCTGTCTGACTTAGTTACAAAGTTGAGAGTTTCCTATAAGCCTTCCCTCCATGTTTGATAATTGGCTAGAACATATAATTGGCTGTTTTCTGAAATTCCAGAAAACAGCACTTACTCTTACTGGTTTATTATAAAGGATCCAAATGAAAGGTCAGATTAAGAGGTAGATAGGTACTGGAAGGAGTTCCAGAAGAGTCCCAAGTATAGGAGGTTTTGTCCCTGTGGCAATGGAGTGGGCCACCCTACTGGCATGTGGATGTGATTCCCAACTGGGAAGCTCTCTAAACCCTGCTGTTTAGGGGTTTTTATGGACATTCAATTACATAGAAAAGATTGATTAAATTACTGGCCATTGGTGATTGAACTTCATCTTTAGCCTCTCCCTCCTCTAGTAGTTGTTGAGGTTGGTGATGAAAGCTCCAACCTTCTAATCACATGGCAGTTTCCTTTAGCAACTAGCCCCATCCTGAAGCTATCTAGAAACTCACCAAGAGTGACATCATTAGCATAAACTCAGGTATGTTTGAAAGAGACTTCATTTCAATAATAAAAGACACTCCTATCACTTCTATCACCTAGGAAATTCCAAGTGTTTTAGAAGTTCTTTGTTAGGAACAGGGACAGGGACAATATATATATATATATATATATTAGTCTTTGTGTGTGTGTGTATATATATATATACACACACACATATACATATATGTATATATATATATATTAGTCTTTGTGTGTATATATATATATACACACACACATATACATATATGTATGTATATATATAATATGTCACAGAGCAAATGCAGATGAGAGAGAGAGAAAAAAACAGGCACAGAGGAAACAGAAAATTCAGGAAACAGAAACGTTCTCTTTTTTTAAGATTTTATTTATTTGAGAGAGAGAACGAGCAGTGGGGAGGGGCAGAGGGGGAGAGAGAGAGAGAAGCAGACTCCCTGCTGAGCAGGAAGCCAGATACAGGGCTCCATCCCAGGACCTGGAAATCATGACCTGAGTCAAAGGCAGACGCTTAACTGACTGAGCCACCAGGCACCCTGGAAAGAAACTTTCTAAAAATTAAAAGAAAATATCCAATAATAGAATACTAATTCATATTCTAGAGATTTTAAAAGATTGCATTGATGATGTAAGAACAGGGTACTAAACAAAACCAGAAACAAAACTATTAGAAAACATAAAAAGAATGCTTACGAAAGCAAAATATGGTTGAAAGGAAAAGAAAATATAATTTAAGCATTGGGGGGAAAGTTAAAAAAATCTCCTAAAAAGTTGAAAAAAATGCACATCGTTGGAAAATATATGCAAAAATGTTGCAGACATAGAAGACCAAGCCAGGAAGCTTAAAATCAAGTTAAAAAGAGTTTCAGAAAGTGAGCACAAGAAAGTGAAGGGAGGAAATTTTGAAAGAACATTAAATCTTTTTCAAAGTTTATAAAGGATACGTGTCTCCAGATTGAACAGATAAATGCAGGTGTAAAATTTACCCCTTTTCTCAGTCACCTGGGTAGAAAGAGAGAATTTCTCCTAGAGTTTCATGTGTCCATGTTGCCACACAGTTCTGCATCACTGGGGCTGACTTTGGGCTAAAGTTAAGAGAAAAGAGAGGAAAAGATTAGGTATTGCTTCATATTCATGGGTCCACAGGGCCTACCTCTCCTATTTCCTTTGGCCAGAAAACTAGTTTTAAGTATCTATACTATTGCTTTCACTGCTGCAATGCAGTTCTGTGACTGAGGCACCCTTACAGGCAGGACTGGGAGACAAAAAAAAAAGGAAAGAAAAAAACAAAATAAAAACCCAAGCATACACACTTTCCGGAACACTGATGCTAGTTTTCGAAGTCGAGAAGGACAAGATTCCTTTCTGCTTCCCATACCTGCTGCATACGTTTGCAGGTAAGATTTCTCTTGGGTTAAAGCCAAGATATTTTTAAAAAGGAAAAAAGCAAGCAGTAGTTTGCTTATCCCATGTTGGAAGTCTAAATCAGGTTTTAAATATTTAAATAATTTAAGTATAAGAAGAAAAGTCCAGCAGAATGTAGGAAAATATGAGACTAAAGAGAAAGGCATAAGATTGTATGTGGAAATATTAAGTAACTGAGACAATGATGAGGTAGGGTGCATCTGATACAAGGGTATGATCTTTTGGGGAGTAACAAACTCATATAAAAGAATATTAATAAGAAGATATAACTCTGACATTAGGATGAAGGTAGAGGCAGCAAAGGTGAGAGGGGTTTGAGAAAACTCAGAAAAAGTGTAGGCTTCTGAGCTTTAGACTTTAAAATGTTAAAGAGAATTGTCGAGCAAAGTCTACTATTTATATATCTTTGTCTCCTAAAGAGTGTTTACTACAGTGTCTTAGGCATAGGAGAAATGCCATTAATACTCAAGGTTCAACTGATGATGGCTGGGATGAAATAACTGAACTTGTATGAAAAAAGTCGTTAATTTATGAAAAAAAATCATGAATCATTAATCCTGTCATAGGCTATGTTAGATAAGGAGCATTTTGTACGGTATTGACTGGAATAGACGGAGGCCAAATGGACACATCTTGATGAGGATGTTAACTTTGTAAAAGGAGAGAGAATGAGGGAGACTAGCAAGAAAAAGTGACAGAACCAAAACACCAGAATTGTATTAAAAGAAAGTAATGCTATCAGAAGCTTGTGATATTGGTAACATTAGGCATTGGTTTCAGCAGCATTTCGAGAGATGACTAAAAATTCCTGTTTGCTATGACTCATAAAAGTTGAACATTAGTAGTCTGCATTTTTTCATGAATTGCCACTTATCAGTTATCAAGTTTTGCTCATTGTTTTATTGCATCAAATAACAACATAGAAACTACTTTAATGAATTCTTTAGCTTTTGGTACTGACGATTTTTTTAAATTAATATACACAAAGGGCTGCAGGCTGGAACACCTCCAATTGGCCTTTCCATATGGATGCTTGGCTTTCTTATAGCATGTTGGCTGGGTTCCAAGAGCAAGCATAATAGAACAAGGCAGATGTACATAACATTTTAATGACTTACTGATACAACATCACTTCTACCATATCCAGTGGTCATGGCAATTACAAATGTCTATCCAGATCCAAGAGATCCAAGAGAAGGGGCATAGGGTCTCTGGCGCAGTGGGAAGAATGCCAATGTCACTTGTAAGAAGAACATGTGTAATAAGAATATATTATTGTGGCTTTCTTTGGAAAATGCAATTTGTAGCAGTGTGTTACAGTTTTAAAAAGCATCATAGTAAAGACGTGGCAAGTTAAAAAAATATAAAATAGCAACCTCTGGTGGTTATTTTAAAGCAGAGGGAGGCCATATGATAAGTGATGCATCAAAGGAAGAATGTAGTAACCTGGAGCTATCAACTCCCACAAATTAACTCATTTATTTAGTTGTTAATAACTCATTGAGCATTCAGTGTTTGCCAAGTCCTGGGGGATATTAAAATGAGTAAGACAAGATCCTTGCTCTTAAGGAACTCACATAGTAAGACAAATAACTTTACTGTCATTTTAATGCTATTGTTTAATTATGGGGCATGCAAGGTGCTGGCACAGTAGTTAACTCTTAAGAGAGTTGGTCTCTGATGGAAGGCACCTTTACAATATTTCCTATCTCATTGTTTCCCAGTATGTGTTGCCTACTTTTCATGTGGCCTATATAGTCAATGTGTGTTCATTGTCCCTTTGAATCTGGTGTGCGAATCTCCCAATCACTTGCTCCTGGTAAGCCTCATTATTGCTATTCACGTTATCATTGATTTAAAAACCACGGAGCTTGGCTTCTCAAGGATATTGCTCTGAAGGATATACAGATTTAGCTAGAATTAAAGTAAACTGGGGCAGTGTATTTGGTTACAGAATATAGCAATGTGTCCTACTAAGGGCAGCTTCTCTGTCAGGGGAAAGCTATATTTAACTCACTCCTTTTTAATTGCTTTGATGTAGTTCTATGAGCATTGAAATTTAATCTCATAGGAACCTTTCCCTTTTTATAGATCACAGGCCTTTCTCAGGTTTAAAAAAATACATTTACCTCATTTTAGCAGAGAACAAATACTCATGCAAAAGAATATTAATGGAAATATATTATTTTAAGATGATGTATGTTTCAACAACATCTAAGACATGAAGTAGATAGACGAATAAATGTTAATAAGGTTAGTGATATTTGCACATTCACTCCTCCTTTGATAAGCCCATAGGAAGATAGGGCCCAAAGCATATCTGTGTGAACTTGGAGCAGCAGCTACTATGGTGCCACAAATAAAGTGGGTCATGAAGACTTTCAGAATATATAGATAATATTTCTACTTCCATGTTTATATTCGTGACATAGACAATATGAATATGATGACCCATTCACAGAAATCTATTTGCACAGAGCCTCTTCAGCTGGAGGGCTAGTGTGACCATGCAGAATAACCCGCCAAGCACATAGTCATACAAAGTGAGATATCAGACCTTACTTAGCAAAGTATATGGTGCTTTCCCTCACCAAAGTAAAACTGTCTTCCTATCTGCTTGGAAAATTGCAGTGACAGAGATTTCACATTTCTCTTTGACACAACACACATGCTCCCCCCGCCCCGCCTCCCCAGTCCCTTCCATCGATGGAACTTTCCTCTCTGGTCTGAATCCAGGTCTTTCCGTCAATTATTTCTTTTTAGATTGATAAGTAAAAAAAAATATGTTAAGATGGATTAAGGAACTGCCAGTTTTTCCAATGTTTGAAGATAATTCTCATGTCTGCTTATCCAGAGGAAAATATTTCTACTTTTTAAAGCCACTCTCCGTATGTTTTTTAGACATTTCTATTGGCTTTTTCATAGTAGATTCATTACTATTAGATAGATTTATTTCTCTGTGGTAAAACGAAGTGCCTATAATCCACTGTGCATATCTCTGTTACTGCATTTATCACAATATATGTTAAAATGTTTTTTCTCCCTTTCCTCCTATGAGATTGGGGCGCTCTTGTGGGCATAGGCTACTTTATTTCTCTCTGTATCTCTAACATCTAGGGAGGTATCTGACATTCAGAAGAAACTCAATAATTTTAGGATGAACGATAGAATAAATGTGGCATGGTAATTACACTTGTAAGTACCAGAAAACTATGAAAATAGCTGATATGTCTTTGACGACATAAAAATTAAAAAAAAAAAAGATTTGAAAGATGTGGGCTGAGATTAAAGAAATAAAACATCATAGGGTGCCTGGGTGGCTCAGTCGTTAAGCGTCTGCCTTCGGCTCAGGTCATGGTCCCAGGGTCCTGGGATCGAGCCCCGCATCGGGCTCCTTGCTCTACGGGAAGCCTGCTCTCCCTCTCCCGCTCCCCCTGCTTGTGTTCCTCCTCTCGCTGTATCTCTCTCTGTCAAATAAATAAAATCTTTAAATAAAAAAAAAAAAAGAGGGCGCCTGGGTGGCTCAGTTGGTTAAGCGACTGCCTTCGGCTCAGGTCATGATCCTGGAGTCCCAGGATCAAGTCCCACATCGGGCTCCCTGCTCGGCAGGGAGTCTGCTTCTCCCTCTGACCCTCCTCCCTCTCATGCTCTCTGTCTCTCATTCTCTCTCCCTCAAATAAATAAAATCTTTTTTTAAAAAAAGAAATAAAACATCATAAAGAAAGTGCAAAGTTTCAAATTCAGATTAAAAACACATTTTGAATAGTCTTTGTTGATTTTAAAAAGTCTTAGGGGTTTTAGTTAAATCTCAAATCAGTATAAATCAATAGTATGAAGTAGCCACTACAGCAATTAATAAACCATGAGGCTTCTATATAAAGTATTCATATTTAATAGTCATATTATTTGCTGCATTTTAGTTTAAACACAATAGCAATGTTTGAAAGAAAGGAGCCTAGTAGAAGAATGGGTTCAAGTTTCCAGTACTTCTTTATTATACCCAAACCAGAATATCTGTAAAGTATGTAGTCTTATATCTGTTCCTATTTAAATTTTACTTCAGGAAGATTTCATTGATTTTTTTTTTTTTATAGGAGCGGCAAACTTTTAACTGTAGGTTCCCTTCTCTTTTTCTAGCTGGGAGGAAGCTGTAGCCAATTTCTTATTATAGCATTCACTATTGAAAATAGACTTCTATTGTTCATGCCTCTTTTCATGAACTCTTAATATTTTGAAATGGAGCTCCTTTGAAATTAAAGTTCATAAATTTAGTCTTAGTTCAGGTAAGGGGATTATTGAAGGAAAGAATGGTGTAAGTAAAAACCGTTTATTTTTTTCCAGCTATTCGTGTAGAGCAAACTAATTTCCTATTAAAAAAAAAACCAAAAAACCCTAGTAAATATTTTAGGAAATGTTGGATTTGAAATAACTGACATTTAAAATGGAAAAAAAAAAGTTCTTAATTTCAGAAAAAAAATTAAAAATGGAATAAAGGGAAAAATTCTAGCTGATTGACTACCCTCCCTTGGAATATCAATTGGGATGATTAAAACAAATGTTAGAGAGGGGGGCCTGGTGGCTCAGTCGATTAAGCATCCAACTTTTGATTTCGTCTCAGATCATGAACTCAGGGTCCAGGGATTGAGCCCCATGTTGGGCTCTGTGCTCAGCTGGGAGTCTGCTTGAGGGTTTTCTCTCTCCCTCTGCTCTTCTCTCTCTCTCAAAATAAATCTTTTTAAAAAAACAAAAACAAAAAAACAAATGCTAGAGAAAAGTTGACACTCTTCTCTTTTATGACACAATTCTATTATTATTTTTCTTTTATTCCTTTGACTACTCATTCTCAATTTTGTTTGCTGGGCATTTATTTATAAGTCACAAATCTTCCTTCTTTCGGCTTATTACCAAAGTCTCAGTTCTTGGTGTTCATTTCTTCCCTTTCTACAGTCTCCTTCAGAAAAAATCCTTTCCATGTGTACTTTTTTATGATTTTTACTCTTACCATTATATAGCTAATTCTAATGCATGATATCCAATTCTATTTATCACCTCAGAGTCAATCCCACATTTCCAACTATCAACTTTATTCCACATGAGTGTATTGTCATTACCTCAAACTTACCATTTTTTTCAAATGGAATACATTGCATTTCTGTTTCAATCAGATATCCTTTCTAAATTCTTTGGCCACATCAAAAACTACCATTTTCTTAATCACTTAAATTTTAACTTTTTATAACAACATGGAAATATTCTTTTTTTCATCCAAATCCTGTTAGTGTTTCTTTCAAATATTACCTTTTTCTTTTTCTTTTCAATTCCCATGGCTATTGCCCAAATCCATGCTCTCCTTGCTGGACATTTCAGTCCTTGCTGCATTTTTCCCCCTCGAGTTCAAACACTCTATACCCCAAATCTATAGTAATGTCTCCTTTTACTTAACTGGATTGAAATCTTGTTTCTTGTGAACAAACATGTTTTTACTCAGATACCATCTTCAGTCACATGTGGACATTAGGTATAGCTTCTTAATTCATACACTTGCTAGATTAATATTCCTAAGTATGTCAGACGCCTGTTAAAAAATCTAACCCTCTAGAAGTGTGCCTCTAAAAGTTACAGAAATCAAAGCTCCCTTTCTTGGCTTTTATTACTTAGAAAACATAGATTCTGATTCACATATCCAATCTAATTTCTCCCTTTTACCACTATATACCTTCCACTTAGGCTGGCATGTCCTAGAAACGCCAATGTTTATTTCCTTATTCAATGCCTTAACTAATAATGTTGCTTTCATTTGCAGTGCTGTCCCATCATCTTCTCTACCTTCCAAGTGTCTTAGCTATTAATTCTGTATCTTTGGCCTGATAAGGCTACATGATCCCACAAATATATATCTGGTAAATGGCCACTCAGTCTTTAAAACTTAGCTCATGCATCATCAGATTTAGAAAGCTTTTCCTGACCTTTGTCCTTCAATCCTCTCTTATTTATATTATCACCCTAATAATGTATTAATATCATTTATTTCTGTATTTACCTTTCCCAGAATAACTGTATATGCCATGAAGTCAAGGCAAAAATCAAATCAGAAAATAACACAGTGCTTGGTAGAGAGTTGGTTCTTAGTAAATGAATGTTGAAGAAATGAATGAATGAATGTCTATCTTTTAAGACAGCTTAAGTCTAACCTCCCTATTGAAGCCTTCTTAGATTATCCTCAGTGCTTGCTGATGTCTCTTCCATCAACAATTATAGGTTTTACTACACAATTTAGTTTTCAATTATTTACCCTCTTATTTTTAAATTTTAGATTTTAATCTTCTCTGCCTTAATCAGATCAGACATTCTTGAATGTCTGGGAACATGCCATTTTCTTATTCTGTCTTTTCCACAGTGCTTAGCAGGGAAAACATGTTGTTTATATCTGTTGATTATAATTTTTCAAGAACTACATCTCTGAAAAAATTAGAGATGGTGTCTCATGTAGTTTGGCTAGAAAGTTTTTCTGCAGATATATTTATACATCATCTCAACTAAAAGATGCTGTGTTCAAAAAATATTGCTCTTTATTGGGAAAACACAACAATGACATTTCCTCTCTGCATCTGATCTTTCTATTTTCTCCTTTGGCAGTGGTAATAAGTCCCTTCCCAAATGCCGGCCCAGTTGGTGAGCATGTTCCTCTGCTTTATTTCTCATAGTTACACCTCTGAGTTTGTTGAAACACTGTGGAAATGTAGAAAAGACTTGTCTTGATTTATTCCAATTTGAAAAGTGTTCATGTTTGTCCAAAATCTACCTTCTTTGTCAGATGCTCACTTTGATACTTGACAAGTTTGACTAGAAATGGATACTAATTTGAAAGTGGTTAACAAAGGTAGGAACTAATTAAAAAACAAAACTAAAATATAAAACCCCCAAATCAAGCAGAGCTCCTTCAGATTAATCAGTATTCTTCAAACGGTGATTTTGTGCTGTTAATTAGAAAGCTGTGAAAAATAAGAAAATATTTATTAACAAGAAAAGCTAATGTGATTTCTATTACTGAATTAAGATTAAGCATATTAATCTATTAGAAAAACAAAACATTCTTTATAATTTCAAATCAGAAACATTTTAAAAGTCAACAGAAATATCCCTTGCATAATTACCTAGTGAAATTGCAGCTAATTTTAAAGAAAACTTTTAGTTAAAACCTATCCATTAGGGAAAGAGTAATTTATCCTAATTCCTATGAGATATTGTTAGCATTACACTGACTCTTGAAAAAATTTTAGACAGTTTTAATAATCTTCCTCCCCCATGTTTATAAATTTAAAGGTTACTGGACAGTTAAAATAATCTTCCTCTAGTTTTTCTAAATGAAAGGATGTCAAGGCATCACCATTTGAATTGCTGTTGCAGCGATTTTGTAACTGTAGCAACCGAATGCTGATGAACCAGCTTCTATCAGGAAAGTGTTTTAAAAATTCCTGTGAGACTTCAGCAGCTTGGTAAGCCAAAGGGGAACATATTTCAAATTAATTGTTCCCATTTTATGTGTTAAAAAAAATCAGCCAGTCTCCTCTGTGACAGTCCTGCTTTATTGTGTCAGTAATGAAACCACACATTTAATTGACAAGTGACAGTTCCTTGCTGTTCTGTTTCCTTTGCTATTTATGATATTTTCAGTGGCTGTCTGTGGTGCTGAGAATGCCTATGGTGGCAGAAGCTCATGTCAATATGGTCAGTTCCATTAGCTTTCTGAACAGTATCCTTTACTTTACCTGGTAATATGGTTCCTGATTGATTATATCTTGAATTTTAGTAAATGGAGTTACATTTTTTTTAAGATTTTATTTATTTATTTATTTGACAGAGAGAGAGACATAGTGAGAGAGGGAACATAAGCAGGGGGAGTGGGAGAGGGAGAAGCAGGCTTCCCGCAGAGCAGCAAGCCTGATGCGGGGCTGGATCCCAGGACACTGAGATCATGACCTGAGCCAAATGCTTAACAACTGAGCCACCCAGGTGCCCCTGGAGTTACATTTTTTATGTGCTAGGGAGTTTTATATCTATGTTAATCATGTTAACGACCTTTTTTTAAAGGGAAAGGATCCCTTTGTATTGCAAATAATTATTCAGGAGGGAAAGAAGAGCAGAATTGGGAACCAGTAAGGGTTACACTTGAGGAAAATAGAAATCTTGCTAGAGCTTGACCACTGTCAAAATGAATATGATAATCTCTAGAAGTCTTCCTTCTAATCTCTATGCAAAGGATCTAAATTCTTATTTTTATTTATTTTTGATTTTTAAAAATTTTTTTGAGAGAGTGCAAACAGGGATGAGGAGGGGCAGAGGGAGAGGGAGAAAGAGTGTCTTAAGCAGACTCCACACCTAGTGTGGAACCCAATGCAGGGCTCCTTCTCAGGAGCCTGAGAGCATGACCTGAGCTGAAATTAAGAGCTGGATGCTTAACCAGCTGAGCTGCCCAGGCATCCTAAGGATCTAAATTTTTAAAAACTGAGATTTTTAGTTATCACATTTTTAAAGATATGTTTACTATAATAGACTATAATAAAAATATAAGGTAGGTTTTTGCATAGGATGTAGCTGTAAAGAGTATTTCTTTTGGGCACCTGGGTGGCTCAGTTGGTTAAGCGACTGCCTTCGGCTCAGGTCATGATCCTGAAGTCCTGGGATCGAGTCCCACATCGGGCTCCCTGCTCGGCAGGGAGTCTGCTTCTCCCTCTGACCTTCCTCCCTCTTGTGCTCTCTGTCTCTCATTCTCTCTCTCTCAAATAAATAAATAAAATCTTTAAAAAAAAAAAGAGTATTTCTTTTTACTAACAATAAGAAAAGTTCAGGAAAACTACAAATTTCATTTTTTTAACCTTCAGAGAGCTGAGATATCAAGTGAACCACATAGCCTCAAGTCCAAGGAAGAAAGACCCATAGCCACCCCTCTCCAAGTTTAGATGGGACACTGTAACTATCTTACCTGTGGCAGGGAATGGTAGGAAGGAAAGGTCCGTTCACAGTTCGATGAACTGTTAGAGGCTGAGGTTTGGCAGTGAGCTAGTACAAAATCTCTGGGAACCTCAGATATAGAGGGGTTACAGCTGTCTCACAGGCTCTTTGCCATGGGCTACTACCAGGTGTTCATGAAAAGACTGGTTTCAGAAAACCTTGTTACACTCAGGGCATAGGTAAAGAACTAGTGTAGCCGGGAAAAGATAGGGGAAACAAAACAAAACAAAACAAAAAACCTTGAGGTCTTTGAGGCTGAGGGGCAGGAAAGAGGACGGAGCCTAAGCTGATACCATTAGAGGTGTCCTGCCTCTGTGGGAGGGGTTAAAAACATACTTCAAGAACCACACAGAGATCCACCACAAATACAAAGCAGAGTTTAACTGCCATCAGGAGGAGGGACAAGAACCTTGAGAAACCCCACCTTGAGGCTCAGGTACACAGGGCTTCCCTAAGATTGGAGCTCAAGCAGGACAACAAAGCCCCCTTTCTGTCAACCTAACACACAGTACCAAGCTACTGCAACCTACCACTGAAGGAAGGGAAAGGGATTGGAGAGATGCCTCCCACCCCCAACCCTGTGGTAAAGGTATGAAGGGATGGTTGAAAGATGAAGGTAGATTACAAACACTGAGAAAAAACTCTATAGCAATCCTGTCTCCCAGTCTACACTCAGGGTATCTTGGAGAAATTTGATGCCTTGGTGCACTGACGATAACAAAATCCAAACTCCTCTAAATTCCTGGTTAGATTGATGCAATCCTCTTCATCACCTGCCTAAACATAGTTAAGGCAGTTTGATATAGAAAAATAATCTTTCCAATAAATGATGCTGAAATATCCATATGGGAAAAAAAAGAAAAAAGAATTTAGATCTCTATCTCTTATTACATGTGAAAATGAACCATAGATCAAAATTTAAAATCTAAAACTATAAAACTTCTATAAAAAAACAAAGAAGAAAATCTTTGAGACCTTGGATTAGGCCAGAACTTATTTATTAGCTAGGATACAAAAAACATAGATCATAAAAGAAAAAAATTGATAAATCAGACTTTATCACAATCATACCCTTTTCTCTTTGAAAAACATGTTAATAAAATGAAGAGTCACATATTGGAAGAAAATATTTATTAAACACTTACCTGATGAAAGATTGGTATCTAGAGAATATAAATAATTCCCACAACTCATAAGAAAAGAAACAACCCAATTTTAAAAATGGTCAGGGGCGCCTGGGTGGCTCAGTCAGTTGGGTGCCTGACTCTTGATTTTGGCTCAGGTCATGATCTTAGAGTCATGGGACTGAGCCCCACATCAGGGTCTGCACTCAGTGTGGAGTCTGCCTGAGACTTTCTCTTTCCCTCTTCCCCTCCACCCCCCCACCCCGCTCGTGCTCATGCATTCTCTCTCTAAAATAAATAAAATAAATCTTTAAAAAATTTTTTTAAATAAAAATGGGCAAAAGATTTGAACCTAAACCTCACCAAAAAGATATACAGATAGAAAAAAAGAAAAAGCATGAAAATGTACTCAGCATCACTAGTCATTAGGGAAATGTAAATAATAAGCACAGCCCATCTATCCAAATGGCTAAAATAAAATTAAAAAAAAATCTGATCTGATAATCCTAAGCACTTACAATAGTATGGAGCATGTGGAACTATCAAACATTATTGTCAGTGAGTATGCAGAATTTTACTGCCACTTTGGAAAATAGTTTTGCAGTTTCTTTTAACGTTATACATACGCTTACCATATGCTCCACCAATCTGACTGTTAGGACTTCACCCCAAAGAAATGAAGACCCATGTCCACACAAAAGATTGTATGTAAATGTTTATATTGGCTTTATTCATAATTACCAACATCTAAAAATAAGCTCTGAAAGTCCAGCAACTGGTGAATAAATAAGTCAAGTGTAGTAAATCTATTCAATGTAATACTATTTAGCAATAAAAAGAACAAGGTACTGATGCCTACAACAACATCGATGAATCTCAAATGAGAAAGAAGCCTGTCTCAAATGGCTACATACTGTATAATTCTATTTAGATGTCCTTCTGGAGAAAGGAAAACTATCAAGTCAGAGATTGGATTGGATCTCTGGTTGCCAGGCTCTGGCAGTGTAAGAAGGAAATTCATTACAAAGGGGTACGAAGAAACATCTTGGAATGGTGAAATGTTCTATCTCTTACCTGTTGTATTATAAACACAACTGGGTTTGTCAGAATTCACAGAACTGTACACCTAAAAATGTCCATTTCACAATATGTATATGTTAATAATCTTGACTAAAAATAAGGAACGATAGCTTATATCATGAAAGATCATTCCTATGGCTGAAAGCTCCTCATTTCTGAAAATGAATCCTTGATATGTTCACAGGTGTAACTTCTGTTTATCTTTATTATAAATTTCCAGGAGTTTTTATGGATTCCTCAGTGTTATACCCCTAAATACAGACTTAAAAGTGCATATCTTCCTGGATTTATCTTCATTTTTCCTGTCTTCCTTTCCCCATCTTTTAAAGATCACTTAACCGGAAGGAAATATTGAAAATGTTAGTTGTGGTTATCTCTTGAGGTGGGATTATAGGACTGAAATATTTTATTCTTTATATATTTTTATATTTTCCAACTTATAATTATTATTATTTTTATAATCAGAAAAACTCATTAAAATGTAATAGTACTCCAAATTACCTTAACATTACTATTTGGAGATACCTGACTTTCTAGAGCTACAGACACTGACTTGCAACCACTCATCTAATTTAGGTTGCTTCCTAAGGGACTAACAGATTTTGGTCACTGAGCAGCTTTGTTACAGATAACGGTTGCTTCAAACAGTCTGTGTTGAAAGTGGTGCCTGCTTATGACCTGCACAGAATATGTCTTTACTGGTAATGTACACAACCTGTGTGAAATATGGTCACTTTTATGTTCAAATATATACACATACTTAAACACAAATAAAAAAATCCCACAAGATCTAGGTTGCATTTTGGGTAATATGTTTGGGCCATTCATAGTCCAACCTATTTTCATCTATCTTGCACACACGTAAATAGAATTCACAGATTGTAGGAATATTTTTAAAATAACACTAGTAACGAAAAACAAATGCATAGAATATTTCAAAGCTATCTTTCTGTTATGAATGTATCACAATAGAAATCTAAAAAAAATTGAAAAATGCAGATCTCTCTCACTCTGTCTCTCTCTCTCATTTATCCATCTATCTCTGAAATTCTTATTACTCAGGAACAAGCTACTATTAACATTTAGGAGTATTTTCTTTCAGGTATTTTTTTCTCTGTTTGTAATTACTAACATTTGTATTTAAAATTATCCCATATTTGCTTGGTCTCTTGAGTACTTACATTGGTACAATAAAAATGCAGCTACATCACACTGTTACTCTGCTACTCGGGGGTTTTGAAAGTTAAACATCTCTTCTTATCATGTGCTTTTCTTGCTAGAAATTGTCAATGAATTAGAAAACACAGTTTTGTAAGACCATGTACCCTTTCCTTTAGTTTCTTTTGTTTTCCCATCAGTTTGCTAATTGTCCTACATTTACTGAGCTCCTTTTCAATTTCCCTCCTCTTTAGTCTGTCATATCTAGGATTGGAAATAAGAGGGCATTAATGTTAACAATCTTCTAACAATGTGACTAATCCCATCCATAAGTGAAGTGTTTTCTATTTAAATCAGAATTCTTGGGATACAGTGCTTCCATTCCTTTCTTTCTTTTTTTGTTTTTTGTTTTTTTTATTATGTTAGTCACCATACAGTACATCATTAGTTTTTGATGTAGTGTTCCATGATTCATAATTTGCGTATAACACCCAGTGCTCATTACAACACATGCCCTCCTTAATACTCGTCACCGGGCTACCCCCTTCCCCTCTGAAACCCTCAGATTGTTTCCCAGAGTCCATAGTCTCTCATGGTTCATCTCCCCCTCTGATTCCCCCGCTTCATTTTTCCCTTCCTTCTCCTAATGTCCTCCATGCTATTCCTTACGTTCCACATATGAGCGAAACCATATGATAATTCTTTCTCTGCTTGACTTATTTGACTTAGCATAATCCATTCCTTTCTAATTTTATTTTGTTTTTTAAAAGAGCGCCCTCTCCTTGTTTTTTCCCTTTTGCCCTTCTATTTCTTGGACTCTCTTGATTCTCTTGCCTATCCCATATCTCTGGAAGTTGCTTTAAGTTTTCAGAACTACTGTGTAGAATAATTAAAAACTCCATTATTTCCTCTTCAAAAATATTAACTCCACATAAAAGGTAGGATTTCTAGATTTAACATATCTGGACATAGGTACAAAGAGATACAAACCTTTTCCTTTTCCTGTAAACTCCGAAGTTTTCCTTTATGAACATGTAATTTCTAACTTATCTCTTACGAGGAAAGATGCTCCAAAAGGGAAATCAGTGCACAGTAGTGAAAGAGTTCCATTTTCCTGCTAAATCAAAGCAACATTTACCTTTGCCTTTGAGGCTTGACAGAGACCTCATCTATACAGTGATTCATTTCATGACCTTCAAAAAGAAAAAGTCAGTTGCGTCACCTTGTAACAAAACGGGAGAACCAGAGAGACAGTCTTTCATAAGGTCAGCAATCACAACAAAATAAACATTTTTATTAATGTTGAAAAAAATTTGCAGGGACAAAATAGACGTAGAATTGACAGTATCAAGAACAGCATAGAACAGGAATTACATTATATTAAAGAACATTCAATTTGAAAACAAATACATCTCTCATTTTGAAACCGAAATTCTGCTGCCGTGCCGGTAGGAAAAGCTGTCACGTGGGATCCACAGCGCTCAGAACTTCCCTAGTCTAATGACTGTGTTTCAGTCAGGGTTAAAAGCCAGAGAAGACCATCGAAGTCATCTCTTGATTCTCTGAATTGTTAGTCAATGTTTCCAGAACCAATGTAGATGGAGAACTGGTGTATTTAAACAGATTTTTTAAATACCACATTTTACTTTAAAATTCAGACTTCCAGTGACACAATAACCTTTCTCAGAAGTAACACTGGGGATCTGTTTTTGAGAAATGGTCTTGAGGTTTTGTTGTGAGTTCAGCTTTCAGTTACTTGAAGTTTTTTTAAAAATTATATTATGCCGTGACTTTACTACTATTAATGCTAGGATCAGTTTGAGTCTGTCTTTGTGGCCAAAGACGACAAAGTTGTCTGACCTGAATTCTACTTAGACAAAGGTTAGTCTACACATGCTGGAGAATCAGGGATAACTTAGGGATTGATAGTTCCTTAGGTGAATATGGAGGGATCTGAAAGTCTCTTCTACCTGGAATGAGGACTGACAGAGAGCAGGGATTGGTCAGACCCAGAACAGTCAAAGGCTCTGTGTCCTCTAACGGCATCCACGATTAGTATCAGTAAGGAAGGGTTAGGGGATATCTGTCAGTCAACATCCAGTCAGGAACAGATGGCTCAAAAAGCAATTTAATATGAGGAATTAGTTACAAAGGCATTAAAAGAGCTAAAAGGCCGAGTAAGGTGAGGTAACCCAGTTATTACAAACTGCAGGAAGTCACTTTCTCTGGGCTGGAGGGCCAAGGGAGAAAATGGAGTTACCTGAGCCTGGGGTGGGGGTGGAGGGCTGTGCCAAGGAGTGGAAGATGAAGGCAGCAGAAATGGGAGAGGCTCATGTTTAGAAAGGCTCACTTATGATGGAGGGGACGGTTTCAAGGCCAGCGCAGGAAAAGCAACAGCACGTATCCCGGGCAGTCTGCGGAAAGGAAGCATGGCAGGATTCTTGGACCTGTTTACATAAAAATAGTAGTTAGAACTAGCCTTTGAGAAGTAGAGGATAGTCACTGAGACCTGGGGAGATGAGGGCTCCATTATTAGAACACATGTCTATGGTTATAATAACAGAAGTAACAAATAATTGCGAGTGACTACTAAGCAATTGTGCACTGGGCACAGTGCTAGGTACAGTATCTTACTTAATCTTGCCAACCATCTGTGGAGTAGATGCCCTTCTTATCCTCACTTTTCAGACCAGGGGAGGAAGGCCTACCATCAGGTCACATGGCTTGGGCCTTCTGACTGCAGAGGGCTTCTTATTCAACCACCACGTTATGCTCTCCCACTATGCAATTTCATCAATCTTAATACTGGCTTTGCTTTTAGTTCTTGAAAGGGATACATTCAGAAGAATTTCTAGGTTATGCACATTATGGAAAGGTTTAGTTTCTCAAGAAGTATGCATTACCCCCAAAGGAAAAGATAGGCCTTTATCCACCGACACCCCCAGAGAGGGTATTTTGGCCCTAATTCAATCTGGCCAGGTGCCGTCCATCTAGTTATGCATCCGGCTTGACTTATTCAGTAATTTGACTCATTGAAACAGCATACATACACAGCCTACTACTTGGAGCCCTCCTAAGAACAGAAATAAAAACTCTCTGCAGATGTGACTGAGTTGATGAAAAGCAAGGAAGTTTCTAGTTAAAAAGTACTGCCAATCCTTTCTCACACCATCTGAACTTATAATGCTGGGAAAGAAAACTTTCATGTTGGTTAATAGGATGAGCATTTCTTCCCGAGGAATCCAGTCATCTGTAAAATGACTGAGAGATCCCAGAGATAAGCCCACATGGCTCAAACTTCATCCCTTCCTTATCTTAATGAAGTGGTGATTTAGAATTTCAGTTTCTGAAGCAAGTCATAACATGGGCAGCCAAATTTCATCTGGTAGTAGAATGCTCTAGAACTGCTCTCCTTTTGGGGGGAAAAAAGTACATAAAGGATTTTACTGTTCTTTATGCTAAAAACCTATATGAAAAATTATATGACACCTTAGTTCCTTATGAGAGTAGCAGAGCCCCTCATTTGTCTAAACCTTGATCTTTAAAACTAAGAATAAAGATTATCAGATAGGATATAAAAATATAAATAAAAAATAGTAAATTAGACTACATCACAATATCTTTTGCTGTCTGAAAAAAATCTTTAATAAAAAGCAAGCCACACATTGGAAGAAAATACTTGTTAAATACCTACTAAATAAAGGACTGATATCCAGAATATGTAAGGATTAAAAAAAAACTCTAAAATACAACAACAACAAAAAAATACGAAAGGATGTGTGACATCATTAATCATTAGGGAAATGGAAACAGTGAGGGATCATAGCACACCTATTAGAATGGCTAAAATTAAATATCTGATAATAACATGGAACAAGTGGAACTCGTGTGTGTTGCTCATAGGAATGCACGATTTTGCTGCCACTTTGGAAAATAGTCTGGAAGGTTTTTTTCAAAGTTATACATATGCTTACTGTATGCTTACTGAGAGGCCTATTTGGAGTACAATAGGGCCCTTGAGCCCAATGAGACTTAGGGTAGGAGGTGGTGTGGCAGATGCATGGAGTGTGTGAATGCTTCACCACCACAGAAAGAACTCAAAGCTTGTATTTTATCAACAGAAAATCAGTGCCATCCCTATGAATCAGTAGCATTCTGTTTCTATCTTTTATATCACACTGGATTAGGGATGAGAAGAATGTAGAGTTTTTGTTTCAAAGTCTTAAGCTAGCCAGAAGTTATCAGATCACCTTATTGCCATCGCAGCCATGTATTATAATTTGCATTGGAGTTTGACATATGAGTGGGTCCTTACTGAGCACGTTTAGTGTGAGATCCTTTTATTGTGTACTTTAGGGAAGGAAGTGAAAAATGACAACTTTAAACTTATCTGAACATCATAATAACTCTATTGCGTGCTGACTCTGTGCTAAGAAAAAGTACTGAGTGCTATGCATGGAACATCTCATTTATTCTTAACAACATCCCTATTGTCTCCATTTGGTAAATAAGGAAACCGAGGCACAGAACAGATGAACAGCTTTCCCAAAATCACAGTCAATAGGGGCAGAGAAGAAGAAGCCAAGATCTGTCCAACTCCAATTTTAAAATCCAATCTATTAGTCACCATGTTGTTGACCTTGCTGGCTGCAATCTTGACCTTACTGCTCATTGCCTCTCTATGTAGCCTTTTGGTTTTCTATTTCCCTAACAATTCGTCTTAGTAGTAAAATCTAAAAAGAGGAAAAGAGAATACTATAACATCCACAGAGATATAGGAGCCCAAAAGAATAATCATCTTATTAAAAATGGAAAATTAGAAAAAAACACATTTAAAAGATGTAGTGATGAGAAGTTAAAATTATTTACTTAGGCTGATTCTCAGACAGCCCTGTCTCCTAAAATGTCAACATTAGAACAAAGGCTGACATTTGTTTGGTGATGGTGCAAAATGATACAGCCTGAGCTAGGAACCACCAATAGAAATCTCACCCCTACCCCCATTCCTTCTGATCTAAATCTGAATAGACCTAAGAAAAATAAAAGCTAACTGAGCAAAGTTCTTGTTATTTTGACTCATTTTGGCAAGATAGTTAAAGCTAAAAATGTTTTAATTTAAAATCAAAATAATACAGATCAGCTTATTAAAACCTTTCTCACCTTCCACCCACCTATTTTTATCAGTGAAAAAAAATCTTGGTCTTATAAAGTTGGGGCAAGGGCCATATCTAATTCCTAGACACAACATGAGTCTGGAACACAGATATCATAAGAGGTTTCTAAAGGCATTGTAACTATTAAGTAACATAGGAAGGAAGGTTCTAGGGTTAGTTGTCGTAAGGCAGGCTAAGACTTGAAACCTCTTTTCCTCATTATGAAACACTGCTTCTAGTTTAATCATTTGACTTTATTTAGATGAATTTACTCTTAAGCACCGACATTCAGACAGCACTTGTCTTTTCTCCCTCTCTTCTGTTTTTTTCTTTTTTTAAAATTTGTTGAGCACTTACTTTGTACTGTAGTATGAGCTATGCATTTTATATAAAATACCTCATCACAATGACCTTTTTGTAGATGAAGAGACTGACGTTCTGAGGGGTATTAAGGCTTGGCACATAATTAGAGTTAATAAGGACTGGTTGGAAATTAAACTCAGGTCTGCTTTCTGCCCCTAAAAATCATGCTCATAGCCCCTTTTACCATGGGTTTCTGAGTTTTTTTTCCTAGATTCCAGCATCCAACCATCTTATACTTCTGTTAATACTTTCTCTCTTCAGGCAAATCCATTTACATTTTAGAAGATTGAGTTGTACTTCCTGTTAGGTGTGGATATGTTAGCATGGCATATTAATTTTGAGTATGGCTTCTAGAGACCACCCAGATTCAGGTTCAGACTCCACCATACACTAGCTTGTATATGCTTGTGAGAACTTGTCCAGTTTGCCTGACCTTGTCAAGGGTTTAATTTCCTCAGTTATAATATAAGGATGATTGTGACACTGGGTAGTTGTGAGGTGAAGGAAATGAAGCATGGAGAACATTTAGCATTTGCCTGACTCATAGTAAGTGTTCAATAATATTGTAGAGGGGGAACTCTTGAAGTAAATGGGGCACAAGACTTGAGGTATTCTGACAGTCTGAGCACAAACACTCTTGAATTCATGTATTTGTAAAGTTCAAAAAACTACTGCAACAATCTTTAGTCTTCATACCTTCTCTCATCTACGTACTGTTGCTAGGTTAATCTGATCATGAGTCTCCCTTGCTAAAAACCTTCCCTGTCCTTGCAGAAGACCAAGGCAAAAGAGGTCCAAGACAAACCACCATAGTGTGACAATCAAACCTTTTCTAATTGAACCTCAACCTATTTTTCTCACTTTACTACTTCACTTCATATAACCAATGTTTAAGCCAAAGTGAACACCTTGATATTCTCAATATAAATTATTTCTTTATTCTTTGTTCCTTCCTGTATATCTGCATGTCCAAATCACACCTACTTCTGGCCTTGGGACAAATGTCATCCCCTCTGCGTCCTTCCTGATCTCCTCAGCTGGAAGTGTTTTCTCCTGTAGTGCTACTTCTCAGTCTTTAAAAAAAAAAAAAATCTTTTTTAATTGGAGTGTATTTGACAATGTTATATTAGTTTTAAGCATACAACATAATAATTCAACATCTCTATTCATTATACTATGCTCACCACAACTGTAGCATAGTATAATGCCCACCATATAATGCTATTATAGTACCATTGACTATACTCCCTATGCTATGCCTTTTATTCCCATAACTTATTAATTCCGTAAGTAGAAGCCTCTATCTCTCACTTCCCTTCACCAGTTTTGCCCATCCCTCCACCTCCTTTCCCTCGGGTAACCCTCAGTTCCCTGTATTAATAAGTCTGATTCTGCTTTGTTTGTTTATTCATTTGTTTTTTAGATTCCACATATGAGTGAAATCATACAGTATTTGTCTTTTTCAATCTGACTTATTTCACTTTAGCATAATATCCTCTAAGTCCATCCGTGTTGTCACAAATGGCAAGATCCTATTCTTTTTTTATGGCTGCATAATATTCCTATGCATCAGCATTACCTGGAGGGCTTATTACAACACACATTACTGCACCCAACTCCAGAGTTTCTGATTTTGTAGAGAAAGGGTAAGGCTTGAGGATTTGCATCTCTGAGAACTTCCCAGGTAGGGCTGATGCGGTGAGTTCAGGAGCCCCAGTTTCATACCACTGTCCTAGAACATGTTAGCTTGCAGCATTTACTACCATTTACTTTACATTTCAGTGGTATGCCTGTGTCATACCTCCTATTAGAGAGCAAACTGCTTGAAAACAAGATCTGAGGCCATCAGTTTTTGTGCCTTTCTCCCATGACATTAGCAAATAGGGGGCCTTAATATTGCTGTTTGGCTAAGTGAATGTTAGTGGTACGGGAAGGCTTTTCTAGTGTTGGAGTCCAAAGAAAGTGAAACACCCTAAATTCACAGATGTGACCTATTCTAGCGCTAAAGGAAAATGAATAATACCATAAGAGGATGTGTATTTATTGAGGACTTGCTATTTGCTAGATGTTGACTGAAGTACTTTATACACATTATCTTATTCAATTCTTATCACAACTCTTTGAGGGTAGACTCAAGTATTATTTCCATTTTATGGGTGAGCAGTGATCCTTTGATTATAAGTAATTCCCCCAAGGCCAGCTAGCTAGCAAGCAGTAGAACTGGGATCTAAACCAGTCACTGTTTCCAAATAGCTCTTAAAGGCCACGCCCTATGGCCTCTTGCTGAATGATAAAGACCTGACAAAGTAATAGATTTTCATTCTTGTAATCAGTTGGGTAATAGTGGTCTCTTTTTAAAAGTGGATAGTAAGTAGAGTGATTTCTGCCTGTTATGGTCTAAATTTAAAAATATATATATAGGGCTTAATTTGGAATCTTAGGCAGAAAATCAAATTATCAAACTATATATAGGGAATGGTTAACCTCAATATCTTAGTCTCATTAGTCAGCACTAGGGATTGTCATACACATTTTCATCAGTTCAAAAATGATGATGAGGGGCGCCTGGGTGGCTCAGTTGGTTAAGCGACTGCCTTCGGCTCAGGTCATGATCCTGGAGTCCCGGGATCGAGTCCCGCATCGGGCTCCCTGCTCAGCAGGGAGTCTGCTTCTCCCTCTGGCCCTCCCCCCTCTCATGCTCTCTCTATCTCATTCTCTCTCTCAAATAAATAAATAAAATCTTTAAAAAAAAAAAAAAAAAATGATGATGAAATTAAATTGCATGTAAGACACTGAAAAACCAGATTTGCCCAGCATAAATACATTGAGTGACAGAAAGAAAAATCAAAACAAAACAAACAAAAAGCAAATTGAGTGATTTGGGTTAGAAGAAGCATTCTACAAATAAACCTATTTGCTTCAAAATTATTTTAAGATTCTTGTTTGCTTTTCAGTTTTTATGACTTAGACTTAAAAATATAAATGGCCAGGTTCAAAATGACGCATAAGAAACATCTATAATAAAATGCAAGAATATCCAAATGAAGCTATTTTGAAGTATTATTGGTTGTAGTTTTCCAGGCATTTTGATGTGGTTTTAAAGCACCAGGTTTTCTGGCTGCTTGAGTTTTGGGCCATATAATTAAGAAAAATATGTGTTTTAAAGGAAGAAAGGGATGGACAGTCTCTGCTGTGGGATTGTTGGATGGGGGTGGGGGAGGGGCTGCGGACATTATCCTCTGTGGTAAGAACCCAAGAAAGCCGAAGTAGCAGAAGGAAAGGTCTAGAAGAGTCCAGCAATCTGCAATCTGGTCTGAATATTCCTTAGTTAACTCCCTGAGCTGAAGGTCATTACTTGATTGTTATTAGGGAAATACCCTGCTGTTACATTATTTCAAACAACTGTGAGTTTGTACTCTTAAGAAGTAGATGAAAATTAGTATAGTACTTGGAGCTATATTTGATTATCCCTTCGAGTTCTTGCACACAAGATTCCAGAAAATTGTATGGGATTCCGGGAGCCATGCTATTAAATTCCAGATTAATAAACCACTACTACTCCTGGTAACTTGATTTTATCTAACAGTTTTATGAATACAATAAGAAAATTATTGTGGTAAAAGTAAAGTAATTAACTTTTTTTCTTTCTGGCTTATGCTTTTTTTTTTCTTTAAGGGGATAATCGATAATTAGCTATAAGAAGTAAGTTCAAATAAAACATATTCAGTGAAATGTCAACTTGTGTAAGAGAAATAATCTTGGTTTAGAGTTATAAAAGTAGAATAATCAACATTAAAATAGTATCCATTTTATGACAACAAGATACGTTATATTGAGACACACTGCAAATGTCACTACTTACTAAATAATGCCTATATTGACTTGAAGAGGCCCAGGGCATCAGAGATGTAATCCTTATAAGGAAAATACTCTGTGTCGTTTCTTGTTTCCCTACTCATAACTGGCAACACAAAATTTTCAGCAGTCTCCATTAGAAATCCTGTATTTTGTGCTAGCCAATGAATATGAGGTAAAAAGAGTGTCTTTTTTTTTTTTAGTGTTTGAAATATTTTTTTTTAATTTTTTTATTATGTTAATCCCCATACATTACATTATTAGATTTAGATGTAGTGTTCCATGATTCATTGTTTGTGCATAACACCCAGTGCTCCATGCAGAATGTGCCCTCAATACCCAATTGTTTACAAGAATCTGAACTTTTTTTTTCAAAACTCATAAAGTGATTGAAAAATATCTTCTATAAAAATATATGAATTCATAGATGTATTTTAATAGACAGGAGGATAGACCTCAGAATCTTTTAGATAGACATGAGAATCTTTTCCTTGACAACCATGGATGAATGATAGTCAACTCCATATTGTTGGTTGATTTAAAGGAAATAGCACTCGGTAAAGGGGAAGTAAAAAGCAAGATTAAGAAGGATGTCCCCATGGAAGGTGGGAAGAGTGGCCTCAGGAAAAAAGGAGGATGCAGATCTTTCCAGATGTCCAGAGCTTTGAGAATATTTTTTTCAGTCCAATGGCTGGACTCTCCACATTTTGTGTTTTTCTTGGAAACCCCAAAGGTGTAGTTCTCTTTCCTTTATCTTCACAGTCTTACTCTGACCTCAATTTCCCATCAGCATCAGGGCTCCTGGAGAACATAAATGTGTTGCTTCCCATGAAAGATAAATGCGAAGTAAATCCTAAATGCATTTGGGCATTATTGAAGTTCCAGATCTGCTGAACATTTATTTGCCAGTTAAAAAAAAAAAAACAACACCCCCTTCCCCCCCCCAAAAAAAACCTGTTTAAAGTTCAGGCTGGGATGGGCGATATGTTAAACATAGATCTAGGTATCTGTAGTCCACAAACACTGTGACATTTATTCCCCCATAGTCCTCTGGGGGTTTTAAGATACTATTCCATTCACTACAGGTTAAAAAGAATCTAACTAATCATTTAATGCTCAAATACCTATATTGGTCTGGAAAATTAGAAGTGATTTTAAAAGGACACTTATGCATGGAAAAAGAAATAAAAACATTGTTGCCTTTCTAAAACAAAGGTGAGGTAATTAGTCAATTCAACCCACATCAAGGTGTTCAGAGGACATCCTAAAATTCTTGGCATTGGAAATCCAACCTGTGAGCTCTATGGTTTTGAGGTTTTTCAAGGTGCCAAGTACTTCATGTAATGTCTGTTAATTCTGAAAACAAATTACTATTCCTACTTTATATAAGCTGAATCTCAGTATAGTGAGCTGAGAACAGTAAGTTGAGTCTCAAGAGGCTGGACAGGTGAGACATGATGGCCCTGGGCATGGACCCAAGTCTGTCTGGTTCTAAAGCCCCACTTTCTTCACACCCTGAGCATCACCTGCAAACTTTAAGTGGAAAAGGTTCACAGCTAGATGTATCTTTCAACCTCATCAGGTGAAACAGATTTTTAGGCCAATGGTTGTACTTTCCATTTTAGCATCTCTGTGTGTGGTGGACTGATAAATCTATACACTCTACATACAAATGCGCCAAGAAAATGTCGCTTCTTTATTTCCCACAGATCATTGAACCTCCTAATAAACTATATTCCACTAGATAGCAGGGTGGTGACAGACATGGAGGGACACACTAAATTAATCCAGCTTGCTAAACTCAGCTGTCTAAATAAAGTAAACATTCCATTTAGGTGACCCAGTCATTTGTTTTAAAGCTCAGTTTTCAGATTTGCTCCTGTCTTCTGTCTCTCCCTAGGATGGCTTTTGGTCAAAAACTCAATGTGTGACCTCACAGCTTTGGAAAAGAGAGGATGGGAGACAGGGCATGCTCAGAGACACATTTGCACCCCTTATGCTTTTCTCTGTCTCATCCAGTTTCCTCACTGGGTTCCTTGTCTGCCTGTTCTCAGACACCTCGGGTATCTGATGTTGGCTACAGGCCTGGTGACCATCCAGTTAAGTCTCCTGGCTCTATCAGGACCCCCTGGCACACTGTTTACTTTGTCCCATGCCTTCCCAGCAGAATGGCTCAGATCTGCTGTGGCTTCTATCTGGGCCCTGGCTAGAGGCGGACCACTTGGCTATGTGCTCACTTCATACTCACCACGGCAGTCCCCCTGTCAAGCTCTCTACTTAGACCCCAGTGATTTCTGTGTGTTTCTGAGGCCACTAGGGAAATCCAGGAATCCTTCTAACCTACAAAGGAGGACAGGGTGGCCTGAGAGAGCTGCTGGCAGTGCTCCCTCTGCCTAAACCCCTTGTGTTGTCATCGTCCACTGCTTGCACCCACCCCAGGGGCTTACCCAGGTCCTCCAGAGCTTCTCTCTCCCGGCTAGAGCAGTGGGGCCATCAGTCTAAAACTTAAACTCCCTCTCTTTTCCTTCTGTAAGAATCAGGGTTAAGCATGAGTGGTAGTAGTGAATTTCTACCTCTTGCTTTGCTTTTATGGATCTTCCCAGACATCCTTTGATCTTCATCCAACTTCTCCATTTTATTGGGTTCTAATGGTAGAACAGCTCAGGAGAATCCAACATATGGGGGGAAAAACCCCACACTGGTTTAGTAGTTTGAAAATACTGGCCAAGTTTCATGTGTGCACAAAGTTTTATATAAGAAATGATAGCTACCCTGCTGAAACAGAGCTAAACCTTAATAAAAATAAATTTGAGAAAAAATAAATGAAGGTTCTTGCTGCCAGAATTCCTGTACAGTATTATCAAGTTTGCTTGCTGCCTTAGAGAAAGATAACCAATATTTAAAAATATTGTCAAGATTCTGGGCAGATTGATTCTAAAATTTCCCATCAATTTTGCCTTTCAGTCAGCAGGTTTCCAGCAGATACTGTGCCCTGGCATATTGCTTTACCAATCTAATAGCCTCTATGCATATTTCACTATTCTTTGTATACTAAATGACACTGGTAAACATTATTAAAATGTATGTTTTGAGAATTTGTTGGTTTTTCTATTAGTTGTTTTACATTTGCACACCAATTAACATATATCTCCCTGGTTTCTTTAGAGCCTTTAATTTACTAATATGCACCAAAAGTTTCCAAGAAAGCGCTATAGTGTCAAAGTGTTTTGAAAACTTGGTTAACTATATAATCCTTTTCTCTTCTTTTCTTCTCTTTTCTTTTTTAAAGATTTATTTATTTGAGAGAGCACGGGGGGTAGGAGGGGCAGAGGGAGAGGGAGAGAGAGAGGGAGAGAATCCTTAAGCAGACCCCCCCCACTGAGCATGGAGCCTGATACAGGGCTCCATCCCAGGACCCTGAGATCATGACCTGAGCCAAAGCCAAGAGTTGGCTGCTTAACTAACTGAGCCACCCAAGTGACCCAATCATCCTATTCTTTCTTTCTTTTTTTTTTTTTACAAGAATTAGAGGGATAGAAATGAGGTCTCATAAAGAAAGATCAAGTAAATATTTTTTCATGTATTCATTTTGTTTTATTCAGTTTTGTTTTTCAAAGAGAAGAAAGGGGTTAGAGCTTACGTTCTAATATATGAAGACTTCTAATTTAAAAACAACCACAGACATGTTATCTTGTCAGTGGCAAATAAAATAAAGATATTTAGACTTCAACAAGCAGGTGAATTTTCCTTAGAAATAAACTAGTTCTTTCTGACCACCAGACAGGGGAAAATATGATAATAGATCTCTAAGGAAGACCCATGGAATTTGAGTCCTTAGAGATCTTCCAGGTCTTTAGTAGGTTTGGACATTCACCTTGCTAAAAGTAGAGCACTATGCCAGATTGGATCAGAACTAGCTCATCCCTGCTCGGATTTCTGCAGTTGACCCTGATCCTTCAGGGAGTGGTACTGGAGGAGACCCAGAACCCATCTGAATCAGTGAGGCCTGCAGCAGTCTCACCAGAACCTGACCGGGCTTTGGAGTGGAAATTCCCCATTCCTGTTTAAGGCCTTGATTCTTCCAAGAAGTCACCTGGTTAAGCTAAGCCAAAACATCTGAGCATTTGTTCAGTGACCGAGGGTTCACCCAGCCAAGTGCCCTGGCTGGTTTTCAGGTGTGAGTGACTGCAGCAGTAGCTTCCTCACCTTGGGGCTTCCTCACTCCCTGAGACTTTGTCCCAGTCGCATTATGGAAATCATCCAGTGCTACACATTGTGCCCAAGTCACATGTTTTCCCAACAACAGGCTCATCCTTTTGATCATTTTTTTTTTATTTTTTTTTAAAGATTTTTATTTATTTATTTGAGAGAGAATGAGAGAGAGCACATGAGAGGGGGGAGGGTCAGAGGGAGAAGCAGACTCCCTGCCAAGCAGGGAGCCTGATGCGGGACTTGATCCAGGGACTCCAGGATCATGACCTGAGCCGAAGGCAGTCGCTTAACCAACTGAGCCACCCAGGCGCCCAACCTTTTGATCATTTTCTGCTTCTCTGACTTTGGGATGTTCACCTTGCTGCCCTGCCAAGATCTTTGCACTTGAGGAAGGCTTTTAGGCTGGAGGGAATTTTACCTTGGTGCCTGCAGGGAGATAACTTTGGCCTACTTTAGGGTAGAGTGGCTTGGCAACAAGGGCACACAATGTCTGGATTATTGGCTTGTGAGCATGCTTCAGAACTGAGTCAGGGTAACTTTTTCAAGGACGTGGAATGATTTTCATGGCCTATTAAAGGCAAGTAGTTTCTGAGATGGCTGAAAGTTTATGCATTGCTATCTTCCAGGCTTGCTTTTGAGTTTTCAACCTTGCCTGGGTTAAATGGGCTGAAGGAAATGGAGTTTTCTTTACCTTGCAATGATTAGAGATGGCAGCTCTCACCTGGGTGCTTCTTGCCTGTGACCTAGAGATATAAATTAACTTTTCTGGTAAATGAAATATATTTGGAATCAAATGTGGAACATCTTTAAACATGAATAAAATAAAATATGAAGACTAGGTTAAAATCATATTTGTTTAAATGAATGCTTTGAAAGTAGATTCATATATAACAGAATTTTTAAAAACACACTTATCTAATTTTGTATCATTTCTTAAACAGATATGTTGTGTAATTCAATTCTTAGATTTTGAAATTTTTTCTTTGTATACTTAAATTATTTCAGAGGCAGGAAAATGATTTAAATAGTACTAAACAATACGATCTTGTACATAGTACTTTTTAGCTTATAAAACATTTTTATGTAACTTGTTTATATGATAATTCAACTCACACATTTAAATATTGTTCTGAAGCTTCTCTGATACACAAAATTAAATAAAAAGTGTTATCTCATTGACCAAAGGCCATTAATGCCCCTTGAAATAGGAGAGCTATTTGGTGCTTTACACAAGATAAACAGTAACTGCTAAATGATTGTAATCTTTTAACTGTAACTCAATTTACAATTAACTCTATTCATTCCTTGAATTCATGTAGCATACTTCCTTTTTATAAAAGATTTTATTTATTTGAGAGAGAGAGAGAGACAACATAGATAGGGAGAAGCAGACTTCCCACTGAGCAAGGAGACTGATGAGGGACTCGATCCCAAGACCCTGGGATCATGACCTGAGCTGAAGGCTTAACCGACTGAGCCACCCAGGCGTCCCCATGTAGCATACTTCCTGAAAAAGGCTCCAATTTTACAAGTTTATATTAATACATTTATTCCCACAATGTTCCTCAGAACATAGGCAGATTTTACCACTTCCATTTTATGGATGGCAAAACAGTCCATGAGATCAGATAAGATGCCCAGAGTTGATTGGTCAATCAGGGTTGCCCCTCCTACAGGCATCTTGTGCTGCTACATCTCCCCAGTGGCCCAGGACCATTCTCTGGGGCCCTTCACCCAGGTGTGCCCTCTGTGGAACCATCTCTTCTCCCCAACTGTTCCTTCATTCTAGAATCTTACATTAAAAGTCTACCCATTGTCTGGGCTTTCATAGCCCCAGGTTCAACCTGTGGAGCCAAGAGTTGTTAATAGCTTTGTGTTTGACTCTACCTTATGACAGGCTCACATTTGCCTGTAATAACCTCACGCCAGTGAGGAAAGGTGGTGTCTAAGGCAAAAGAGGGATCTTTAAGAACTCCTGCCTCATGGAAACTTTGTGTAAGCCCAGATCTGAGTGATACCTTAGCTGGTCTTCCAACCCTTGCAAGTTCTGTGTTTATTACATATTCATTTTATTGACAGGCGTAAAAACAAAAAAGAGAACACTCTAAATATGTGTGGCATTCACTATCAGTCAGGGAATTGTTGAAAGCCCCCTTTAAGCATTTTATGACTGAGGTTTTCAAAGTGACTTGGAGAGGACTTTGACAATGGCACATTTTCCCCCCATCTTAGAGGGGTTATTATTAGCTCAAGTCTCTGGCTCATGGAGAAATATAAGTAAATGAACACTTTAGATACACTTCCATGCCCAGTAGTCTCAGGAGAGCCTCACAATTAAAAAGTTCAATTTCCTTTATTCATTAAATGTCAATAAATACTGGAGAGACAGGTGTGTGTAATATTCATGCAAAACATCTTCCATTAATGGGCTCAGATGTGAAAAATAGGTCATTTTAGTAATTCTGATTTTTGATGCACAGGTGGCCCAGAATTCCACTTTCTGCTGTTAAAATCTGTTCCATACCATGAAGATTGTACTATTAAATGTCATAGAATAAAATACATCTGTATGTCTGGATGGATAGATAGATAGATAGAGGTTTAAAAATGTGACAGAAGCTGCATCATAATCTGAAGAAAATATAAAATTCGTAGTAGTATTGAGAGATCTAAGTATAAATGTCTTATCAGACTACTAAAGCCTATCTTCCCAAAGCATCCCTATTTCGTGGAAGTAAATTGTCCAGGGGAGGAGCATTTAGAGAATATTTCTTATTAGCTACATTTTGGTTCCTCAAAAAGAGGTGTGTTTATGTGTGCAAGACACAGATTAATTTATGTCTTCCCTGTGAATTCTAGAACTTTGCTCACCCTGCTCTAAAAGTTGACTTTGTAAATTTTCTCTATTTCTTGAGCCTACCCCTTCCACCTTCTTCAGTCACGCCATTCTTGAAAACTCCTGCTCACTCTCCAAGACTCCCTCAAATGGTATCTCATTCATTGGAACCTTTCCACCTTACCTAGGGGAAGTGGTGGTCTTATTCTATATTCCCTTGAATCTTGTCCGTGTCCTGGCTGTAATCATATTATCTAATATTTATTAAGAGCTCACTCTGTGCCATGTAATATCATAAGTGATTTACATGGATTCCCTTATTCAATTCTTACAACCTCCTCCAATAAGACAGGTATTATCTAATTGTGTCAGAATACAGTTAAAAATTTGCCCAAGGTTTTACAGGTAGGAAGGGACGTAGTCTGGATTTGAACTTGGGCGCTCTGACTCTAAGGCACTCTAAGCACCATATTATGTAGTAATGGCAGATATTAAATACATTTTATAGAGTAGGTTTATGTGAGCTCATCCAATGTCATAGCTTCAAATACTATCTGTAGGTTGATTACTCCCGAATTTATAACTTCTCCTGGAAACCCAGGCTTATATCATCCCTGGCGTTTCTAATAGTTATCTTGGACACATTTTTCCCGCATCTGGCCCTTCCATAGTTTCCCCACATCTTGGATGATGACAACCATATCCGCTCACTCTCAAAATCATAACTGAGGTCTTATCATTGCCAATAACTGCAATTCCTCCACAATCTCCATTTCATGCACCCCACTCTCTGACCAGTCCTCCAACCTCTAGAGTTCACTCCATATATGGTGCCCCAATTATAATAGTCCTTCAGTCCACAATTTATTAACCACTTTTTACTGTTCTTCCTCCCTTTGGTGTATTCTTCCACTCTTTCTCTGGCTTAAATCCCATGTTCAGTCATTATAAATAATTGCTCGCATGTATCCTTCTTTGCCCCTCTCCTTCTCTCTACTCACTTGTTAAAACTTTGACCTTGATGAAATCTAAATATCCACCACACAACCATGCTGACTCACCATAAATTCAAAAATGAACCCTAAGTGGACATAAATGCTAAGAGTTAATCATATGATCTCACATGACTTAGATGACTGTTTTCAACCTCATTCCTCTCTTCTCAAATTCCCAACATTTCCTCCCCTAGCCTCACTCTCAGCTGGTGACCTTGCTTCACTAAGAAAATTGAAACAATTTAAAAAGAACTTTCATAGACTCCTACCACCATCCTGACCACCTATCAGCATTTGTACCAACATCCTTTGCTTTATTACCAGTTACGTGAAATGGACTCTCCATACGTCTGTCTAAAGCAAACCCTCCCACTTGTGTCAGATCCTATCCCCTCTTGCCTAATTAAGGGCATTGCTTTGGGAATCCTATCTTTTCTTTCTTATATTAGCAGTGTTTCACTGTCTAGTGGGCCAATCATTCATATCAGCATACAAACATGATGCCATTTTCCCATCTAAAAAAGGGTTTCTTTTCATTCCATTTCATTCACTCATCACTACAGCCCCTTTTCATTGCCCTACTTTGCCCCAGAACTCCTCCAATTCACGCTGTCTCTGACTCCTGTCCTCTCATTGCCTCTTAAACTCTTTCCAACCAGATTTTTACCTTCACCACTCTACAGAAATTTCTCCTGTTAAAGTCACCAATGACTTTGCTAAACCTACTAGTTAATTGTCAGTTTCCATCTTACTACTTTATTTAACATTGTTGACTCTTCCTTTCTTATACTCTCTTTTTATTTAGCCTCTAAGATACCACACTCAGCTGGTTTTCACCTTACCTCCCTGGTTGAGACTTCTCAGTCTCTCTAGAGGGTAAATCCTTTCCTCTTCAACCTTTGTAATGTTGGAATATCCCACAACTCAGTCCAAGATCCTCTTTTCTATATACAGTATTCTCCTCTAGTCTCATGGCCTTAAATTATTACTTCTGTAAAAAGATAACTCTCAAATTTATAATGTCATCTTAAATCTCTCTCTCTACCTCCAGACTTATGCAGCCAGCTGCCCACTCAACATCTTCACATGGACATTTAACAAACATCTTAAATTAGTGTCACACTGGGCAGCCTTCTCCAGCTCAGGTAATGACAACTCCATTCTTCCAAGTGTTTAGACCAAAAAACAAAAAACTAGGAATCATCTTTAATGACTCTTTTTCTCATATCACAGATGCAATTCATCAGGAAATCCTAATGCATTTACTTTCAAAATATATCCAGAATCTGAATATTTTGCACTAACTCATTACCCACATTCTTGGCTGAGCCGCTACTGCCAAACAAGTGTTCTTAAATTGTCTCCCTACAGTCTACAACCTGGTTTTAATACAGCAACAAGAGTGATCCTAATGAATCTTAGGTCAGATCATATCAAGCCCATCTTCAAAACTTAGCATGTCCCCTATTTCAATCAGAGTAAAAACTAAAGTGCTTACAATGGCCTGTGTGGCTCACATGATCTAGACCTGCATTATCTTTGATACTCATATCCACTCTCCCCCTCATTCCCCTCACTCGAGTCACACTGGTTTCCTAACTATTCCTTGAACACATCAAACATGCTCCTGCCTTCAGGCCTTTGCACCTGATCTTCCCTCTGTTTGGAATATTCTTTCTCTTGATATCATATGGGTAATATCTCCTTGTTTCAATTTTTTGTTCGACTTTGAACTACTGAATGAAAACTGTCCTCACAACTCTATTTAAATTACGCCTCCCCACCACCCAGCACTCCTCATTCCCATTACTCCATTCTTCTATTTTTAAAATTTATTTTGAACTACTTTAAAAAATTTGACTATAGTTGACACACAGTGTTACATTGGTTAGATGTACAAGATAGTGACTCAACTTCTCTAAGTGTTCCGTTCTGCTCACCACAAGTGTAGCTACTGTCTGTCACCGTGTAACACTATTACAATATTGTTGAATGCATTTCCTGTGCTGTGCCTTTTTATTCATGACTTCCACTCTTCTTTTATTTTTTCCCATACAAAATATCACCTTCTAGGGGTGCCTGGGTGCTTAATCAGTCGATTAAGCATCTGCCTTTGGCTCAGGTCATGATCCCAGGGTCCTGGGATCCAGCCCCACGTCGGGCTCCTTGCTCAGTGGGGAGCCTGCTTCTCCCTCTTGCCCCTGCTCATGCTTTCTCTCTTGCTATCTCTCTATCTCAAATAAATAAATAAAATCTTCAAAAAAAATCACCTTCTAACATATCGGGTAATTTATATATTTAGTATGACTATAGTTTGTTTTCTATTTTCCCTGTTTTTAATGTAATTTCCTTGAGAGTAGGAATCTGGTTTATGCATTGATGTACTTCAAATGCCCAGACAGTGTTTAGCAGATAGCAAGAGCTCACTAAATATTTGCTGAGTGAAAGAAAGAATGACTCCTTCCAGTTGCTTAGTACCAACCCTGGAGTCATTCTTCACTCCTGTACTTTTCTCATACTGTACAAATAAGTCAACATCAACTCTTGTCAGCTCAATCTTCAAACTATATCCATAAATAGACCACTTTGTACCACCTTCATGCTATCACTCTGGTTAAACCACCATCATATTTTGTTTGATTTCTCTGCTTCCACCTTTCCCTCTCTTTAATCTGTTCTCAACACAGATGCCAAAGTGGGTCCCATGAAATGCAGTTTAAATCACATCACGCTTCTGATCAAATCCTTGCAGTAAATGTTAGTGACCACTTCAGCCTACGGAGCCTCACCTCCCGGCCCCCTGATACCTCTCTGACATCATGCTTCACTGCTTTCCTCCTTACTCATGCAGTCCAGCCACATAGTCTCCCTACTGGTCCTTGGAAATACAGCCAGGGAGGGTCCTGTCTCAGAGACTTCGCACTAGCTGTTCCCTTGTCTAGTAATGTTTTTTCCTTAGTAATCCTCATGGTTCACATCTTCATCCTTCTGATCTTTTCTCAAATATCTTTTTACTGAGACCTTCCTAACTATCCTAGCATGTTTTCAACCCCATCTCCAGAACTCTCTACAGCCTTTTCCTGCTTTATTTTTCTTCATCCATTACCACCTAACATACTATCTGTTTTAGTTATTTATTTTATTATCTATCTCGTCTGACTGGAATATGTATTCCAGGAGGGTTGGGATTTTTGTTAACAGCTATGTCCTGAGTATCTTGGACAGTGTCTGGCACAAAATAGATATGGCCATTTGTTAAGCAAATAAATGAAGGGTGGCCTGCCCTTGGCCATACCTGGTACATCAGAAATGCTCAAAGGTACTCTCTTTGAATAAGTGAATGAGTGAAAAGGATCAAATCTTAAGGGTATGAAAAATCATACTAGAAGAGTTCTCTGTCTCACATTAAGCTCCCCCAAATGAGGGAAAGACAAGCAGTGTGGTTAGCACATTTAAAACCATACCAGAATAAACATAAGGCAATGAAAACTGACCAGCTTCTTCTCTGTTCTATAGTTTACATGCAGATAGATTTTCATGACTGGACCATGCTTCCAGTTATCTTGCCCTCAGTGTGACTGTATGAAGAGCCACTGTGCCCGATGACAGCTCAGACTGCCTTCTGAGTGGGGGGAATAGGACGAGGGCAGCTGTGCTCTGGACAGTATGAGTAGTTAGCAACAGTTGGGACTACATGACCTCATTTTCTGTTCCTTCTTGTAAGAAAGATATTGTGAAGCAGAAAAATATTCTTTACGTGCATATAGAGTTGGAAATTTTCAATGACTAATGTTGGAAACCAATACCAGTGCTATGTTAGTATGTGGACAGTTGATATTGCTGTCTTTGGCATTGTCAGAAGCTGCAGTGAAACGACACAGACACATGTTGACAGTACTGTGCTACCTGATGGTGCCACCTAGGGGTCATGCTGTGTTTTGGCCCCAGATGAACCTCTTGACTGAGTTGTTAGGCATTTATTGAAGTTCCCTTACTTTTATTTGCTAGGTGCTCAATGATGTGCTTAACCATGAACCCATAGTAATTTCCTCCAGAAGAACAGCCTGAATTTAATAAGTAAACATGAAATCTAGCAAAAGCTTTTTCTAATATGTGAAGAATTAGAAAACTCCTCCCACTCCCCAAAGCACTTAGCTGTAGTTGGGCAGGTTCTTATTTTAGCACATCTAGATTTTTTCTAACCCTTTATGAAATAAGTAAATCCATCATTACATTTACAGAATGGAAGCACAGCCAAGGAGCATGACTTACCCTGTACCACCCAGCAGTTCCATGATGGTATCTGTGCAGGACCTCAGATGACCCAATTATATTTTAGCTGAGATGAGCCAAATCTCTCCAAATCAGTTTATAAGCTGAGAATTAGAATGTCTGCCTTAACACAAGCTATAAACATCATAAACATATACATAAACATTATAATCTTGAAATGTTACCTCAAGGTCATGTCTCCATAGAGAATAAGCTTGCACACAATACAAATACTAAAATAGAAGAAGGAAACTTTATAGACTCTGAAACGGAGGAAAGTTTACAACCACACTTTACTTCATCCTTTTTCCTTGTGGAAAACAGTCTTCTCTTCCCACTCTGAAGACCAGAAACCAGTGTTCACATCTTACTGAGGACATAGGAAGCTATTGGGCTCAGTGAGAAAGGAGCCGTGCGTAGTCTTAGTCTCTAAGGCACATTCCCACAGGCTCCCTCACTCATGTCTGTTATTCCCATGATGGGCTCTTCTGCACTTATCTCTGGCATATCTAGGTTCTTTGATGATTAACCCACTGGGTTCATTTTTAATTTCTTTGGAAATGAATAGAGTAAGCATCTTTCCTTTATTAATGTGTTCCAGGCCTTTCCCTCACTTCATAAAAATATTTTCATCTCTAAATTTCTGTTTCATTTTCAAAGAGTTGAGGACATACACAAATTGGAATATGTAGTGTGTGTGTGTGTGTGTACGCGCACGTGTATGTACGTGTGTCTGTGTGTATAGTCTCATACATGAATGTCTTTAGAGGGTATCTATGTATCTGTAAGGTGAAATTATTTAAAAGGAAATGTATTAAGTATAGCTCAACTAGAGGATTGTAATGCATTAGTGGCTTTTGAGAAATAGTAACAAAATCGTCAATAAAAGAATAAATGGCTGCTTCCTAGTTTTTTGTTTTTTGGTCTAAACACTTGGAAGAATGGAGTTCTAATTGCCCTCAATTATCTTCTTCTAAATCCTAAAGCCTTCTAAGGCACTGACTTTCACTTTGTTCTGGCATGACATTCCCACCATAGTAGTTTCTCCTGTGGGGTAAGAATATTGGTGTTATTATTTTTAAGAACAGTGTTAACAACCATGACATCTGTACAGTTCGTTATAGTACTGTGACATTACCCTACTATTCCACTCCTGAAGTGGATATATGTATCCTGAAAAATGAGGAGGAAGCCTCACGAGCCCACCTTTCTTAGTCCACAGCCGTATCTCATTTAATAAGTGAGGGAGGCGTTGGGCTCAATGCCAATGAGCAGAAGTAACAGTCTGACTCTGAAAGGGTGAATAGGGAAAGACAGAGAAATTTGATAGGTGGTTACAGCTAACCTGGAATGCCACATTAAGGAGTAAATCTACAGGAACTGAGCTCCAGGGCAAGAACAGGGATGAAAAGTGTTATGACAAGAAGGGAGAGGATGTCAATAAATATAAACTTCCTTTATGTCTCTCTTTTTTCCTCTCCTCCCCCTTCTCCCCTTTCTCCTCCTCCTTTTCCATGGATGCTCTAGTATGTTTTAGGAAACTAGGACTTTTCCAATTACCAATTTCTTTATTTATGGATCCTTTCCCTAAACTTTTCCAGTAATAAAGTCCTCCATCCTTCTACATCAGAAGCTAACATGAAGGTAAACTTCAGTTATTGAACTGAGCAGCCATTAGTAGAGGCTACTGTCATAGTTACTCACCTTTCTTATTAACTCTATTTTTAAAGGATTTATTTATTTATTTGAGAGAGACAGAGAGAGAGAGAAAGAGACAGAGGAGGGGCAGAGGGAGAGAAGCAGACACCCCACTGAACGTGGATCCTGACACAGGGCTGTATTGCAAGACCCTGAGATTTTGATCTGAGTTGAAAATCTTAACTGACTGAGTCACCCAGGTGCCCCAACTCTATTTTTTGTTTTAGCATTTCTTTTCTTTCCACCTTCCCCTCTTCCTCTAGGTGAGCCAAAATGTAACTGTTCCATGGAAAATGTAATAAAAGTTGGAAAGATTAGAAGCATAACACTAAAAAATCAAAGTAGAGAAAACTCAGCTTATTGGGTTAAATTTGCATATTGGTTTATTTGGGACAAAAGAAAAATACATGTACAGTGATCAAAGTGTACAATGGAGTTTTTATCAGAATTTTACTGAACCTGAAATTGATGATAATAACATTTAAGATGGCAGTAAGTTTAAAATGAGACCCTATCTAGTCAGTCATTTATGATTAATTCTGAATTTTTATAACTAAAATGAAGAAAATCTTAAAGCATCAGTGGAAAAACTCAACCTTCTTCTTTTTTCTTGTATTTGTATACACCAGCCTTTCATTTCTGTCTTCAAATAAGAGCTCTAAAAATATTGAGATGCATGGCTAGGAATAAAAACTGGGCCCATGTATTGACTACCCTCACATGGTACTAGGTACTACTTGGGAGGCTTGTTTCCTATTTTACTTTCAACTGATGGTGGAGCTAGCTGGGAAACAGGAAAAAAAAGTATAAAGATAATTAAGGATTGAGCTTTTACTTTTAATGTTTCAATAAGAAAATAAAAACTTTTGAAATGAAAAATTGACCTATTTCTAATTGCACAAAAAGGACTTTCTTTTACTCATTGTGTGCAATGTATAAGAGGGTCAACTTTCAGCTACTAAAATAAATCTTTTATCTACTGTTATATTTGCTATAATTAACCACTAATATGGATGTAAAAGAAAAATTTTAAAGATTTTCATGATTTCTTTGAAAAAATGGGCTCTGTAGAGACATTGAGAAGAGAATCATAGACTATCTACAGTTTGCCTCAGTTGAGTGCACTCTCTAGAGCTTGCATTTAAAAATAGTACCCACATGATCAGGAATGATGAAATCCATACAGAGCTATGTTCATCGATTTTTTAAAAAAATTTAATTGCTAAGAGGTTTCTGAAAATTCTGTTTCATCAAAATTGAACTCACAGTTAAACTCACAACTAAAAAGCAAACAGCACCAAAGAACATGCCAATAAAGAAATACTGTATTAACAGTGCTGAAAGAAAAGTCTTTTCAGATAATCTAGTTAAAGTAGAAATGCCAGAGGTTATCAGAGCTGTCAGGTTGTAAGTCAATCATGAGCTCCTGGGAGAAAGAAATTTCCCCTGATGCGAGATCAAGGTTGTTATTGCTGGCTCGCATTTCCTGTCTTAGTAATATGTTCAGCACCAGCGAAGAGGGAATAGAGATTCTTTCTGGTGAACTCATATTTGAAATGTAACAGACTGAGGCCTTAAGGAGAGTGAACTGAGGAAAGAGAGAAAGATGGGTAGTCTCTGGTTGGTCTCTATCTGCATTCACTGCCTCTCTGGCTAGGTTAGACAATAGTTTAAAGTTGTCTGTTTTGCTTCACAGTTATTGGACTCTTGGAGGGTGTTCTAGAATATTGCTTTTCTTTATGAACTTTCAGCCTCCCTATAAATAGGTATTTCTAAGAGGAGATGGTTTATTTGTTTCCTCTAGGTTTCAGGACCTAGAGGCTGAGGTTCTCCCTTCCTTCCAGGGAGGGTACTAGTCTGGATAGAAAAAAAAAAAAAATGAAACATCAGGTTTGGGAGCCATATGACATCAAGATTGAATTTTCTTCTGGTTGGCAGTTAGGTTTGGATAAGTTTTTAACTTCTAGAATTAAGTTCTTCATCTAAAAATTTAGTATTAGCTTCCTCGTAGGATATTGTAAGAATGAAAGAAATAAAGTATATAAAATGACTGGCAATTGTCAATGTGTGATTCACGTTGTTTCCTCCCAGAGGGTAAACCTGTCACAAATCTAAATCTACTATGAAGGGTTCATAAAAACTTTCCAAATTTCAAGAGAAGGGCTTTGTATTTGGGCAGAGGAGGTAGTTACATTTGAAGATCTTTCAAAAATGTTACCATATTGAAAATGTTTCATTAGTCCTAAAATGTGTATGTTTCAGATTAATTTTTTATATTAAAATATTGCAAATATGGGGCACCTGGGTGGTTCAGTCAGCTGAGCTTCTGTCTTCGGCTCAGGTCTGATCCTCAGGTCCTGGGATGAAGTTCTGCATTGGGCTCCTTGCTCAGCAAGGAGCCTGCTTCTCCCTCTTCCTCTGCCCTCCCCCATACTTGTGCATGCATGTGCGCGCTCTCTCTCTCTCTCTTTCTCTCTCTCTCACTCATTATCTCAAATAAATAAAATCTTTAAAAAAACTCCTCCATTTAAAAATAAATAAATAATTAATAAAATACTATAAATACAATAGGTAATTGCTAAGAGTGCAAAATGTAAAGTGGAAGGGAAATCTGTTGAGTTCCTGAAACAGTTAAAAAAACAACTTCAAGTTGCCTTAGAGAAAGAAAGGGTTATGAGATGTGATCCAGGACCAGTCATGTTGGGAGTGTCCTTTTGCAGCAGAGAGAGAGAGAGAGAGAGAATCAGTCCTCATCCGTTCATACATATACACAATATTTACTGAGTATCTGCTCTGAGGCAGCTTCAGGAAGAACCCAATAAACACTCTTCCAACCCAAATGAGGCTTACAGTCAGTGGAGAAACCAAAACTAATGGAATGATCAAGGCACCATAAAATTCCAAGTTCAGGGTACCATAAGTGGTGGCCAGGCAGTTTTGCGCTGAAGATGTTAGAAAGGAGCTACATTGTGCAGCAGTACATTTGTATTAGCAACAGTTAGAGCTATAGAAAAATGGTTGAAGTGACTCAATTTATCCTTGGCCTTGAAGCAACTGCATTTGAGAGACTAAATATATCTATAATATATGGGCTGGTGCAGACCCTGTGACGTCTGGAGGAGCATGAGAGAAAGAGGAGGAGGAGGGAAGTAGAGGGGAAGAAAATGGAAGGAGTAGGGAAAGAAGGAAGAGAGGAAGAGGAGGAGGAGAAGGAAGGATCAGAACAAGATCAGAACTATGATTGCTTTCCCTGGCTTTGTAAGGATGTTTAGAGGAAATACCAAAACCCACACTATTTGCTATTTATGGACAGGGATAGCCAGTGTTCCACCAGGGTTGGGGAAATTGGGTAGTATTTTATCTTCCTTTCTTACCTCTGCTGCAACAGAATTGGTGGGCCTATGGTGACATCCAGTTATAAAAGTTTTCTGTCTCTCTTAGGATACAAGATTTCCCTTAAATATTTTAAAAGTAAAATCATTGAGAACCAAGTTTTCACGGTTCTCATTAAGGGATCATAAGCCGAGGATATGCAAATGTTCCATGATTTCTTTCTATGCTCAGTTACATTGCCTGACTCCGGGAGGGGATTCACACCATCTTTGATTTAAGAACAATAGACAGTAGTCACTGTGGATTCATTCTACCTGCTCTTCTGAGAAAGGGAAATCTTAACCGTGGCATGTGAAGAACTGAGGCCCAAGAGGGAGTTTTTCCCAGTGTCTCTCACCATAGATACAACCTCAGCTAAATCTCTCTCCACAGTTATCATCAGCTTTGGTGTTCATCAATATCTACCAGCACCTAGCACAGTAGCTACATGAATAGATGAATTAAAACAACCCCTCTGGTGATGTATGGAAGTCTTGAATCACTATATTGTACACCTGAAACTAATATTATACCATTAACTAATTGGAATTTAAATAAAAATTTAAAAAAATAGGTACCTGCTTAAATGGCTCTGAGTGGCTTTTTTTTTAATATAATGCTTTGAGGATGCTGATATTCCAGAAGACTCCCTTTTACCAATTATGATATAAATATTTTTTCCTCACTCTTAGGAAAAAGGATGGGTATAAATTGCATTTATTAAATATTGTTTAAAGTCAATCTCCCCTAGACAGAGGTACAGTCTCCTCAAAGGATAAAATCTCCATCATTGCCACAAATGTTTCCAAAATTTGTAGGAGAAATCTTTATCTACAAACTGACTTGCTGGCTGCTTGTTATTTCATCTAAGGAAGGGAAAGGGCTTGCCTGTTAAGCACACTTCAAATGAGGTGATGGAGCTACAATTGGATGTGATTGCCAACAGCCATTTCAGTTCTGAAAGAGGTGATAGAAGGGGTCAGAACTACTTCCCTCACTTCTAGAGAGAATATGTGGAGTCTTGCCCTGAGGAAGATGGACATCAGATGATCTCACACATGAGAGAAAAGAAATATTAACCACATGATAGGGCTGAAATCAATGTGTTAACCCATGAAAGTGGATTAGTCTTGTTTTGAAAAGGAGTTTTTTAAATGTCAGAATAAAGTCATTGAACTCTAGATCTCTTAGTGTTCTAGAAACTTCCACCTTATTTATATTTCAAGAGATCCCAAAAGGAGCCTAGTCTAGAGGAGGGACTTTTTCTGAATTGGCTGATGAAAGAAGGGTTCTGGATGGTGAGTCTGCTCCTTTCTGGATATTCCATGCTTGAAGGAAGGATGGCCAGTTACAAAATGAGTCTCCTTAATTCCATGTAAGGATTAAACTTGATTAGCTGTCTTGTCACTCTGCAGAGTATCAATCAGCCTCTACCTTTGTTAGGGTGGATGAGCTTATTAGATACTCTTCTGAGGACTGTTTTTTGGCATGAAAGGAGAGAAAATCATAAAAAGCTACATAGTGAAGAGGTTCTGTATCTTCAAACAAGAGAAATGACTTTGAGTCTCCTGATGTATTTTTGTGTCACATGATTCAGCCAAAACACAAAGCAAGTGTTTCTGGTTCTCAGTAGTTCCCTGCAGACATGTTCACAAAACATCTCCACTAGAATCCCTCAGGGCAGGCAGCAGCAGCACCAGGGCCCAACAAATGGTCCAAGACAGAAGAAACTAGGGTGTTTCTTTGGCTTCTCCCTTTTTCTTAGCTTCCCCACACCAACAACTGAGCTCAATCCATCCCTCAGTCCTGTTAACTCTGCCTCCTCATATTTCCTGAACACACTGCCATATCTGCCTTTACCCTCTTTACAATTTTTCCAATCAGGCTACTGGATTTGTAGTTTGTGCCCCTCCAATTTATTCTTTACCTTGTAGTCAAAGAGCTCCTTCAAATTGGAGGTCTCATTTTGCCACATTCTTATTTAAAACATTTCTATATCTTCCCATTGAGTAGAGGATAATACCCTAACTTTCTGGCACAACACTCAAGACCTTTCAGGACCTGCCCCTGAAGACCTCCTCAGTCCCTCCAGAACTATATGCAGACCACAAAGGCTTACCTTTCTGTCACCTTGGGTCTGCACAAGCCACATCCTCCATCTAGAATGCACTTCTCCCTTCTGATTTGCTCCCACCTACTCTTCAGGTATAGTTTAGATGTTGATCTTTCTGCAAAATCTTTTTTTTTTAAGATTTTATTTATTTATTTGAGATAGAGGGAGAGAGAGAGCACACAAGCTGGAGGAGGGGCAGAGGGACAGGGGGAAGCAGGCTCCCCGCTGAGCAGAGAGCCCGATGTGGGGCTCTATCCGGGGCTCAATCCTAGGACCCTGGGATCATGACCTGAGCTGAAGGCAGATGCTTAATCGACTGAGCCACCCAGGCACCCCGATCTTTCTGCAAAGTCTTAACTGACTCCAGGGAATGATCAGATGCCCCACAATGTGCACCTTGAAACTGGGTGCTATTACAATTTTCACCCCACATTTTAACTGCTTATTTACCTGGCAGTTTCTATCAGAGATATAAATTTATTGAGATCAAAGATTGACTTGCATATTCTATTGTATACAGAGCATTTAGGGACATTGTAGGACCTCAGTCAATATTCGTTGAACATAAAAATTTGCACTCCCACTGGATCAAGGCTGAGGTTATTGATTCCCTCTGTAGTCTCCAGAAAGGCAGAAGCAACAGATGGTCCCATAAAGATTTTTCCAGCTCTGAGATTTCAGGAGTATATGAAGACACTGGGTGCCTTAATCAGAGGACAGCTACCACTGAATTCAGAAAAAGAGAGGAAAGGGGAATTGACAAAAAAAATTCTTCCATTTGACAATTTTGCTTATACCAAAGTTTTATGTAGTTTAATTTCAATTTCTTTTATGCTATTGATAACTTTATGCTGACCTAACATGTTGAAATACTGGCATAAGAAATCCCTGGTTTGGATCTTTAACAAAATCCTTTAAAAAATACATTTTACCTATCCTTACCTGCCCACCATCTCAATCTAAAATCCCCTAACAGAAGGAGGCAGAGGAAACCTTTTCTGAGTTTGCCAAAGATAAGACTCAATTGATCTCTCCCAAGATAATTTTGATTCTTGAAGTTGATATAATATTTCTGTCCATTAAATGACCAAGATTTTTTTTTTTTTACTATTCAACTTAGAAAAGATGGCCCCATAAACATAAATGAATGTTAGATTTCCAAGTGGTATCTGTATGGTAATTTGCTTATTGTTTTAAAAATTATATATATCTACAAGGTGGTTGCTTGTCAATTTCCCATAATTATGATATTTTTTTAAAGGAATGTTAAGTAGGAGTAGCAATAGTTCCCTTAATTTTGATGATGTTTTAAGCACATGATTTGTGCATCTTGAAACGAGGGGCATTCAGGTTCAATATCTGGAGAGTAATTTGATGTTCGTGGAAGCACTGTGGAAACCCAAGCTAGTGTGTTTCTGATGTCATTTGATGAATATTGGGTAAAATTTGAGCAAAAGAAAATTATAGATAATGGTAATAAACTTCATCATCATTTTTTAGAAAAAAAAAATGCCTTATATGCTCTTTTTCTCAGACCAGCCCTTAATGGAAGAAAAAGTCTATAAGTACTATTTGGTTAATGACCAAAAGAAAGCTTAAATTTAGCAAGATTTCTTTAAATCTTTTCTATAAGGCTCTGTTTTTATGTGGAAACACAGGGAGAAGATCTGAATATGTGTCAACAATTAGAATTCAATGGAGCACTTAGAACCTCTCTGTATATATTTGAGCTCTCCCCATAGAAACAGTCCTACATTAGCTGACAGCAGGAGTGTGAAACTCCCAGAAATGGTATCTCTAGTTTATACATCAAAAATTCAAGAGAATTCAACAGCTAAGGTTGGATGCTGATGAGCCTAGAAGGACAGGCACCAGTAACAAAGGCAAGAAGTCCGAGAGCCTGGACTTTGAGCCTACTGACTCTATACTTGCATCTCAGCACTGCTATTTGTAAGTTCCATGACTGTGGTCTCATCCATTCACTTCTTGAGCTTTAGACTCCCTGATGGTAAAATGGGTGCCCATATGCCAGCCTTAAGAGTTGTAGTTAAACAGCAAGAAAAAGTGCTGTTAGAGGTACTAGATATATAAAAAATTTTCCCTTTCTTTCTTGGTTTCTCTTTCTTCTGGTCACTGTGGATTTTACTTGCTATATGAGTTCTACTCTCTTGCATGGGGATTCACCCCTCCCAGGAAACTCCTTTCCTGTGGCCTCCTGCTCTAACTCAAAGTGGAGTGGATACCCCAAGGATTGCAACCTGTGGGCCAAGACATGCTCAGAAGCTGGGTCACCAGTGGGAGAGGCTCAGGAATCACCCATAGAAATGCACCATGGCACTGACAGCCTGGGGCAGGTAAGGCTGCTGCTATGTCCTACCTGGAGACACCACAGGATGCGTGTCCGATCTTGTCCCTCTTTGCATGTGTTTGAAACATGTTGGCCTCTAGTTGCCTGAGAAGAGTCTAATCAGCCAGCACGAACTAGGAGGGTGGAGGGTTGCAGAAATGGCTGGAGATGGGCAGGGAGGGATGCTGGGCAGGGACCCACTGCCCGCAGGAGGTGACTGCATGGCTGAGAACCCATCCCAGAGAGGAAAAAGAGGTAGCTGGAGATGGAACCACACATGAGCTGAGGCTTCAAAGCCCCCACATTTGCTCCATTGACCCACAGACTTCACCTACAAAACAAATTCACAACTAAAATTATTAAGCTTTTCACAAAGACAATTGCAGAATATTTAAGCCCAGGGCTCTTCTTAGTACAGGTACCTGTGTGACCACACTGGTTGCACATCCATAAACTTGACTCTGGAGTTGAATGAGACAATGCTCTAAAGCCGCTGACACACAAAAGACATTATAGAGCCATCCATGGTGGCTGCAGAATAATGCAGGTCAAGATGACACATGGTATTATAATTAAATATTTTGTAGAGTTAAAAATAAATTTAAAAATTAAAATACTTTAAGCCTTATCTTCATCAAGACTCTTGTACTGATGATGCAGATTTCTTAGTGAAGGCTTAATGGCTGGACTACCTGAAATGAAAACACTCATTGGCCAGAGTACACAACAGGAAAAACATCTCCCAGCAATGTCTTAGGACTTTCCTAGGTACACAGATGGCTCCTGTAATATTAGAACTATGTTCAAATAACAATTTTTACATATGAGTCAGCATAAAAGCAGAGTAAAAGAGTTTAATTTGGTCTTGCGATGTGAATGAGACATAATTCGAAATTTCATTGAGGGGAGTGGGAGGCAGTGTGGGGATGGATTATAAAGTCCATTTGGGATTCTATCGAGACTGTAAAGGAGTAATTGGCACAAGTGTTTAAACAACCTGTCAAAATATCTCTGGGGATGGGGACACTCACCTAGTTAAGATGACAGTCATAGAAATCTGGGGAAGTGAGGACTGCTAGATGGTTAACAGCCAACTCTGCAATGATGTGTATATGCTCAGAACCAGAGGCGGAGTGGCGACCAGCTCCTAGGTGATGAAGCTCTTGGGGAACATTTGGATTACCACACAACCTCCTAATGGTGTCTTGCAAGCAGGCTGATCTTTTTAAAACATAAATATCATGTCACTACCTTGTTTGGAATATACTGGCTTCCCGTTGCCTGAGAATAGTCTAAACTCCTTAAATTGCATACAAGACCCTTCACAATCTGATTTAGCTTACCTCCTCACTCCTCTCCACCCTCTACAATCCTCCAATGAACTTCCCTCTCTCCTCTTGGCTCCTACTTCTTATCTCAGAAACATTCTCTTCTCCACCGTCCTCCCCTTGCTCCGTGACTTCTCACAGGTGCTTTAGTTTTGAACTTAAACACCACTTCCTCAGGGAGGGAGGTCTTCCATTATCCTGGGTAGATTGAGTGCTTCCTCTCTGTGCTCCAATAGCACCCTGGAAGTCTCTGAGCACCTATCTACATGTCTAGCACTGTACCAAGTAGGGTGGCATACTAGAGAACTGTGTGACATGGGTGTGAGTACATTCCTTTTCTGGAGCTGGGCTGTCACCTGGGCTATAGATCTTGGGCCATTCTAGTTGTCAGATGTTGGGTCTTAGAATCACAGGTGTATTTTAAAAGACCTGCGTGAACTGAGCTCCAAATAAACAGTGCATATACAAAGCACAAGTCAAAAACCAGATTAAAGGAATAGCTCTAGATGTGCTCATTATGTTTGTTGAATGAATCTCCTTTTTCATGTCTCTCCAAGCTAGTGATAATTTCTGAGAGTTCTGCCCAAGCTTTCTGAGAAGGCGTTTTGGGAGAAGACTGTAGAGTTTAAAGAACCATCTCAGAGATGTGGCATTCATATTGACATGCCTAATTGGAATAGCATGCCCTTGTGGGAGTACAGTGACAACAGAGTGAAGAGTTTAGGTTGGCTCTGATTAGGCCGTAAGTTTCAGTTGAGGTGAATGGTTTTCAGAAGGGCCAGAAAAATAACAAGCATAGAGCAGAAAAATAACAAGATGAAAGTCTTTGCCCAGTGTCACACAGTTTTAACTGCAGCGTCTGTATGAAGAATTAAGAGTAGGGGTGATTTGGAAAACTACTATGCGAGATTTGAGTATTTCTCAGCATCCATTTGTGTAGGTGCCACTTCAGAATTCATGGCACAAGTTTAAAGAAACACACCTACATTATATCATGCCTCTTTGGGGAAATTCTGGAGACTTCCATCACAAGCCCCATTATGGGGGTGCCTGGGTGGCTCAGTCAGTTAAGCATCTGCCTTGGGCTCAGGTCATGATCCCAGGGTCCTGGAATTGAGCCCTGCATTGGACTCCCTACTCAGCAGGGGACCTGATTCTCTCTCTCCCTCCATCCCTCCCCCCACTTGTGCTCTGTCTCTCTGTCTCTCTCAAATAAATAAATAAATAAAAATTTTAAAGGCCCATTACTGAGAAATGCTCTTGCATTCTGTGTGAAAGCGGACAATAGATAGCTCATATAATTGTCTGGCGTTGTGATCATCCATAATGTGCCAGACCCTGTGCTGAGTATTAGATATTGAGCTGTGAATAAGAGAGAGATTGATGTGATGTCTGGAACAGCACTGCCAGTAGAACTTTCTCCAATGACAGAAGTGTTCTATAGTCTGTCCAAGACTTTTTTGTATTGTATTGTATTGTACCTAATACAATAGCTAATAGCCATATGTGGTTATTGCATACTTGAAAAGTGTCTAGTGTGAGTAAGGAACTGAATTCAAAATCTCAAGTCCATTCAAAATTCCAAACTCTACAGGATGGCCATTTGGCCTCCTCTCACATCTCATCCCTGGTATTGTCAATGCAGAGACTTATATTGTATTTGTGGTTTCCCAACAAAAATGTCCTTAATTTTCCCTTGTGTCCCTTTGCCTACAATGAACAAATACCCATCAATACCTTCTCCCCCAGAGCTCCTTGCCTACTTCCAGTGGGGGCCATAGCCTTCCCCACATCCCTCAGTCAGTTCTCATGGAACACCATGCATATCTCCACCAAAGCACTTAACACCGCATATTATATCTAATCATTTTTAGATGTGAGAGACAGTGAAGCACAGTGAGTATGGCCACAAGTTCTGGAGCCTGATGTCCTAGGTTCATGCACACAAAGATTTAGTGATAATTTATTTTCTTACTTTATAAATATTATTCACCAAATTGGCATATATAATTGCCAATCACAGCATTAACCTGATTCCAGCCAAAAAGTACAGAAATTTAATACTTCTAGTAGTCTTTATTGCCTCCTCAGGCATGAGTGAGTGTTTTGAATGAGAACTTTTGAATTAGTGATTATAGGTCAGGACCCCATCACTGCTCTTGGGAGCCTTAGCTAATGTAAAAGAAAAAAAGACCATCACTTAAATTTGCTTTTATTCTAAACTTGTATGGTAATGGTTTCTAGTCCTTGTTAAGAAGAAACTTCCCAAAAGTAAATAGCACAAATGAAAGCATTCATGAGTAAATCAACCAGCCAGGAAAATTATTCCAAGGAGGGTACATGAGTAGCTTTTTCCTTGTTCATTGTAGACCAAATGGAACTCTAAATGTTGTCAGAAGTTTGTCAAGATGCACATTCAGATGGCTCTTGAAAAGATGGAAAATCAATGTTGTTCCCTATTACTTTTACCGTAAAAGTATAGCATTTGAATTGTAGGGTCTAAAGATAGGGAGGATGGTGAGAGTTCATTATAATCCAGCTCCTTCTCTGCTGCTGTCATGACGCCATCTCCATTACTACACACAGATAAGAAGAGCTCTTATTTCAAAAGATTTCCAGGGCAGGAAATTCAATCTTCTGATACCCTCTCCACTGAAAAATTCTCCTTACTGTCCAATCTAAACTGACCCTTTTTGCTATAGATTATTAAGTCCACTAACTTTCATTCTGTCCACTGGGAGGCAGGGGACAGCTTTCATCTTCTTAATAAAAACTCTTCACATTGCTGACCATGTTATAAACTGGTTCATATGAAAAAGACAGGTTTGGGTGATGAACAAGTGTTTTCCTGTGTGCGTGTTGATACACTGGTTGACTCTGGGTATCATCTTTCCAATCTGTAAACCGTGGAAACAGACTTTTTGCCTATTTTTCTCACTGGAGTTTTGTGAGAAAATCATTCTATTGGAGGACCTCCTGCTGTATTTAGTAACCTACATTTTCCACCAATAAGTGCTTTGAATGTTAGCAAAAACTTCTGGGTTTCAAAATGCCTTTTAGGTTGATGAAAGCCATCTTGAATTTTTAAAATTGAGATACAGTTGATATATAACATTATGCAAGTTTAAGGTGTACAACATATTGATTTGATAAATTTATATATGGCAACATGGCCTTCACTGTCATGTTAGTTAACACCTCTATCACCCCACATAATTGTCATTTCTTTTTTCTGATGAGAACATTTAAGATGTAGTCTCTTAGCAACTTTGAAGTCTATAATACAGTATTGTTGACTATAGTAATTATGCTGTGCATTTGATCTCCAGAATTTTATCATCTCACTGCAAGTTTGTACCCTTTGACCAATATCTCTCCAATTCCCCCACCCCTCCAGGCCCTAGTAACCACCATTCTACTCTCCATTCTATGAGTTCAGCTTTTAAAATTCTATGTATAGAGGTACCTGGGTGGCTCAGTCGGTTAAGCATCTGCCTTCGGCTCAGGTCATGATCCCAGGGTCCTGGGATCAAGCCCCAAACCCTGCTGCCTGTTCAGCGGGGAGCCTACTTCTCCCTCTGCCTGCCGCTCTCTCTCTGTCTCTGACAAATAAATAAAATCTTTTAAAAAAATAAAATTCTATGTATAAGTGAGATCATACAGCATTTGTCTTTCTCTTTCTGACTTATCTTACTTAGCATAATGCCCTCAAAGTCCACCCATGTCACAAATGGCAGGATTTCCTTATTTCTCATGACTTTCTCATAATATTCCATTGTGTGTGTATGTGTGTGTATATGTACATCTTCCTTATCCATTCATCTGTTGATGGACATCTTTCAAATCTTAAGCTTAAGAGTTATTTGGGTTTCTATTGGTAGAGGCCTAAAAAAGCTTTCTCAAATATACTAAGAAGTCATAACTTGATAGAGAACAAAGGAGGAAAACTACAGAATGGGAATTACTTTCAGAGCTCTGAAAGGAAAGGAAATAGTTTTTCCTACTAAGCTGATACGTCATTCTATTGTTAGAGGATGAGAGTTAACTTGGTAGTTCCCATTTTGATCCTAGCTGCTCTGAAGCTGAGAGCTGAAGTATAGATTTCCTGAGTTAGAATATTTTAATGTAGTGGCTCCATTTCTGACCCCTTTTATTTGCTACCTTTGGTCTTTTATCTTGTATTTTGGAGTTAATTGTACTGGTGCTGTTATTGAAATGTTCCCACAATGTACTTTGTATATAGTTGGAGTATAGGTAAACAAATACTTAAATATTAACTCCTGTTCAAAGTTATTTCACTTCACCTTAGCTGAACTTTGTTTATTTTTAAAGAAACATGAAGCACACTTACTCTACTGTTTGTGCTATTACAGACAGGAGAACTCTTTTATTCGTCAACCTAAGTATTTCAGGTTGTGTCTTCAAATCACACCTCCATATTGCCACTACTGTCTCAGCTTTGCTGTTGCAATTTTCTGGTTTAGAAATTGGATTTTTGTTAATTTATCTTAACCTTTTATGAAAATTTTGTGAAGGAGCCAAAGAATCTTGTGACAAATGGGAATCCTTAAAAATAAATAAATAACCCTTGATTTTACAGGAGTACACAAAAAAGAAATATAAGAGTCTTGCTCTTTTTACTAGATGAGAATATGTGGGCTGACATTTAAAATATTGATCATAGCCTGGTGATTGGTATTGAGGAGGGCACATTCTGCATGGAGCACTGGGTGTTATGCACAAACAATGAATCATGGAACACTACATCTAAAACTAATGATGTAATGTATGGGGATTAACATAAGAATAAAAAAATTAAAAAAAAATATGTTGAATGACTGAAAAACAAAACAAAAAATAAAATATTGATCATATTTTGGCAGTAGTGGTCTTTTTAATTTTATTTTAATTCTAGTAAACATACAGTTATATTAATTTCAGTTGTACAATATAGTAATTCAACACTTCCATACATGACCCAGTGCTCATCACAAGTGCCCTCCTTAATCCCCATCTCCTATTTCACCCATCCTTCCACCCATTTCCCCTCTGGTAACCATCAGTTTGTTCTCTATGGTTAAGAGTGTTTCTTGGTTTGTCTCTCCCCCTCTCCTTTTCTCCTGTGCTCATGTGTTTTGTTTCTTAAATTCCACATATGAATGAAATCATATGGTCTTTACCTTTCTCTGACTTATTTCACTTAGCATTATACTCTCTAGATACATCCATATCTTGCAAGTGGTAAGGTTTCATTCTTTTTATGGCTGAATAATATTCCATTGTATATATCCATTCTTCTATTGATGGACACTTGGGCTGTTTCCATAATTTAGGTATTATAAATAATTCTGCAATAAACATAAGGGAGCATATCTCCTGCTGAATTAGTGTTCTTTTATTTTCTGGGTAAATACCCAGTGGTATAATTACTGGATCATAGAGTAGTTCTATGTTCATTTTTTTGAGGAAACTCCATATTATTTTCCACAGTGGCTATACTAGTTCGCATTCCCACCAACAGTGCAAATGTGTTCCTTTTTCTCCATGTCCTCATCAACACTTGTTTCTTGTGGTTTTGATTTTAGCCATTCTGACAAATGTGAGATGCTATCTCATTGTAGTTTTGATTTGCATTTCCCTGATGATGAATGATGTTGAGCATCTTTTTATGTGTCTTTTGGTCATCTGTATATCTTCTTTGGAGAAATGTCTATTCATGTCTTCACATTTTTAATTGAATTATTTGTTTTGGGGGTGTTGAGTTATATCAGCTTTTTATATATTTTGGATACTAACCCTTTATCAGATATGTCATTTGCATATATCTTCTCCTATCCAGTAGGTTGTCTTTTAGTTTTGTTGATTGTTTCCTTCTCTGTGTAGAAGCTTTTCATTTTGATGTAATTCTAATAGTTTGTTGGGTTTTTTTGTTTTGTTTTTTGGTGGTTTTTTGTTTGTTTGTTTGTTTTTTGCTTTTATTTCCCTTGCCTCGGGAGACATACCTAGAAAAATGTTGCTATGGCCAATGTCAGAGAAATTACTGCCCATGCTATCTTCTAGGATTTTTATGGTTTCAGGTGTCATATTTAGGTCTTTAAACCATTTTGAATTTATTTGTGTGTGTGGTATAAGAAATTGGTCCAGTTTCATTCTTTTGCATGTAGCTATCCAGTTTTCCCAACATCATTTGTTGAGAAGACTTTTTCCCATTGTATGTTCTTTCCTGCCTTGTTGAAAATTAATTGACCATATAATTGTGGGTTCATTTCTGGGTTTTCTGTTCTGTTCCATTGATCTATGTGTCTATTTTTGTGCCATTACCATACTATTTTGATTACTATAGCTTTGTAGTATATCTCAAAAGCTGGGATTATGATACCTCCAGTTTTGCTCTTCTTTTTCAAGATTGCTTTGGCTTTGGGATCTTTCATGGTTCCATACAAATTTTAGAATTATTTGCTCTATTTCTGTGAAAAATACTGTTGGTATTTTGATAGAGATTTCATTAAATCTGTAGATTGCTTTGGGTAATATGGACATTTTAACAATATTTGTTCTCCCACCATGAGCATGGAATGTCTTTCCATTTGTTTATGTCAGCTTCAATTTCTTTCATCAGTGTTTTATAGTTTTCAGAATTCAGGTCTTCCACCTCCTTGGTTAAGTTTATTCCTAGATACTTTATTATTTGTGATGCAATTGTAAATGGGATTGTGTTCTTAATTTCTCCTTTTGCTACTTCATTATTAGTGTATAGAAATGCAATGGGTTTCTTTTTTTATATAATGATGTTATTTATTTGAGAGAGAGAGAGAGCAGAGCGAGAAAGAACACAGAAGTGGGGTGGGGGGAAGGGGCAAAGGGAGAGGGAGAAGCAGCTCCCCAATGAACAGGGAGCCCAGTGCAGGCTCCATCCCAAGACCCTGGGATCATGACCTGAGCCAAAGGTAGATACTTAACCGACTGAGACACCCAGGTGTCCCTAAGAAACACAATGGATTTCTATATAATTTATTTGGTATCCTGTGACCTTACTGAATTCATTGATCAGTTTTAGAAGTTTTTTGATGGAGTCTTTAGGGTTTTCTGTACATACTATCATGTCATTTGTAAATAGTGAAAGTCTTATTTCTTCCTTACCAATTTGGATGTCTTCTGTTTCTTTTTCTTGTCTGGTTGCTGTGGCTAGGACTTCCAGTACTATGTTGAATAAAAGTGGTGAGAGAGTAGACATTCTTGTCTTGTTCCTGTTTTGGGGGAAAAGCTTTCAGTTTTTCCCCATTGAGTATGATGTTAGTTGTGGATTTTTCATATATAGCCTTTATTATGTTGAGGTATGTTCCCTCTAAATCTACTTTATTGAGAATTTTTATCGTAAATGGATGTTATACTTTGTTAAGTGCTTTTTCTGTATCTGTTGAGATATTTATATAGATTTTATCTTTTCTGTTATTGATGTGATGTATCACATTGATTGATTTGCAAATATTGAGCCACCTTTGCATCCTGGGAATAAATCCCACTTGATCATGGTGAGTGATATTTTTAATGTTTTGTTGGACTTGGTTTGCTAGTATTTTGTTGAGGGTTTTTGCATCATAGTCATCAGAGAAATTGGCCATAGTTCTCTTTTGTTGTGGTGTCTTTATCTGGTATTGGTATCAGGATGATACTGGCCTCATAGAATGAATGGCAATCTTGACAGAGTTAATGGAAAGTAAATCTGACTATATTTAGAACTTATGGTAGGGAAACTATGGCTCAAAGTCATACTGTTTTGATGGCAGCATCAGAATTAGATTTGAAGTCCTCTGACTTCCAGTCCAGAATGTAAGATTGGTAAGATTATACTGCCTGGATAAAGCTTGGTACACAATCAACAATAAAACCAGAACAAAATCTTGTCATTGCAACATGATGATACACAATTAAATAGATTCTGCAGGAAAGATTCGCAGACAAGCTTTAGAGAGATCTTGGTGGTATTTCCATACAAAGTGATTTTCTACCAGTAACTAATAGGCTTGAAAAGAGTTTACTCCTACTAGAATAATAAAATAATCTAGGTGGATGATGGAAGCAATTGGGTTCTTCTACTTTTACCATTTCTTCCATTACTTGCTTTCTCTTTCATTTCCACTCTCATTTCCCCATCACTTTTCCTCTTCCTTGGTGTATAAAGTGGATTTTGCCTTCCTAAAACTGCCTCTTAGGGCTTTTTCTTTCCTCCTGTTTCACCTCAGCCTCCAAGCTGAGATTGTGCATCCTCTTGGAAGCCTTCCTGTTGATTCTAAACCATTATGGTCTCTTCTACCTATGAAATGTCAAACCCTACTGTTTGCCCCAATTTTTATGTGTAAAAATTCACTGGCCACTCTTTTTCAACTTTTCACATTTTTATATGACTTTCTGTTGTTTGTAAGATGTTTAAGGATAAAATTCATGTATTTTTATAGTAGATAAATTGTACTATGCACAAAAAAGGCAATTAATATATATTGACTAACTGTAAAATGTGACCTTTTTTTTAAAGATTTTTATTTTAATTGTGGGAAAATATACTCAACATAAAATTTGCCGTTAACCATTTTTAAGCATACAGTTCTCTGGCATTAAGTACATTCACACTGGCTCTTTTCCTAGTTTCTTTTTTTTTTATTATGTTAATCACCATACATTACATCATTAGTTTTTGATGTAGTGTTCCATGATTCACTGTTTGCGTATAACACCCAGTGCTCCATTCAGTATGTGCCCCCTTTAAAACCCATCAGCAGGCTAACCCATCCTCCCACCCCCTCCCCTCTAAAAATGTGACCATTTTTATATGCAATAATCCCTAAATACTTACAGTATAATAAACTATATTACAGCCTTTTCAGATTTCACTGAATTTACTTATCCATTCTGTTTGAATAATAGTTCCCAGAAACCGTGATCATTTATTTATTCATGATCAATAGTAATTTATGAAGTTCCTACTGTCTAGGAGGGTTTGGTTCTTTCAATGACTCTACCACATATACCAACTCATAGCAATCACATTAACAAGAGGTATTTCTCTGGGACACCTGGGTGGCTCAGTCAGTTAAGTGTCCGGCTCTTGATTTCAGCTCAGGTCATGATCTCAGGGTTGTAGAATTGAGCCCATAGTGGAGCCTGAAGTGGAGCCCATAGTGGAGCCCTGTGTCAGGCCCTGTGTTGCACCCCCACAGCAGTCTCCATGCTGTGAGGAGTCTGCTTGAGATTCTCTCCCTCCCTCTCCCTCCATCCCTCCCCTCCAATCACTCTCTTTCTGCCCTCCAAAAATATAAATCATTAAAAAAACTCAAGAAATATTAATTACCTGAACTCTGGCATATTAGTTTTCTATGCTGCATAAAAAAAAAAATTGCCTCAAGGGGCACCTGGGTGGCTCAGTCGTTAAGCGTCTGCCTTTGGCTCAGGTCATGATCCCAGGGTCTTGGGATCGAGCCCTGCATCAGGCTCCCTGCTCGGAGGAAGCCTGCTTCTCCCTCTCCCACTCCCCCTGCTTGTGTTCCTGCTCTCACTATTTCTCTCTCTGTGAAATAAATAAATAAAATCTTTAAAAAAATTGCCACAAATTTAGTGGCTTAAAACAATATACAATTATTATCTCTAAGTTTCCATGGGTCACAATTCTGTGTATGACTTAACTGAGTTCTCTGTTCAGGGACCTATGAGGATGTGATCAAATCATCAGTCAGGCTTCATTCTCATCTGGAAATCAGGGTTTTCTCCTAAGGTCAATTAAGTTGTTGGCAGAATTCAGTTTTGTGATTTTAGGACTGAGGCTCTTAGCAACTATAGGCTGCCCCTCTCCATAGGCTGTTCAGAACATGGCTCTTTGTTTCTTTAAGACTAGCAGGAGAGAGCCTCTGATCTCTAGACCCTCTTAGTAGGCTCACCTAACGAGGTCAGCCCTCCCCTCCATAATCTTCCTTCTGATTATGTTAAAGCCACTGATTAGGGACTTCAACTATATCTGCAAAATTCCTTCATGTTTGGCATATAATTTACTCAAGGTAGTGACTACCCCATTACTTTTGTTATGTTCTATTGGTTATAAGCAAGTTATAGGTTTTGCTTATATTCAAGGGGAGGGGACTATACAAGAGAGTGATTCCTTAGAGGTCACCCTAGGATGTGTCTGCCATATTTAGCTTTAGAAATACTTTAGATATCACTCTCCTACCAACATCTTGGACCTGCTCATGTATTCAGACAGCAATACTCTTCTTATTTTGTATAATTTGGACTGGTGATACCACAGCTCTATACTCTCTAAATTTTTACTGACCAGAAACCCTATAGGTTTCTTCTTCTGGTAAGTTATCCCTGGGATTCACATTCTAAAATTAAAGGCATTCACATTCTAAAACTAGAGGCACACCTAAACCTCTAGGATACTGTCAAACTGACCTCCCTGAATCTCCAAATCTCTCTGGGAATCTCATAAGGCATCTGCTATTGTGCAAGTACCATATCAGGTACCTTAGTGGACATTAAGGAGAATAAGACTTGCTCTTATAGTGATCTCTCAATCTAATAAGGGAGGCAGATATGAAAACAGATAAATTCAATATACAATATAGTAAGTGAAGGAATACTAGAGGAACCAACTGAGAACAAGAGAAAGCTGGGATGAAAGAGTCCCTCAATATCTACATTTATATATAAAGAGACTAAGGTTCAGAGGTTAAGTAACTTGCCCAAGGTCACATTACTACTAAGTAGCAGACTTGAATTTGAACCTAGATAGTCTCTATCCAAAGCCTGTAAACTGAAATATTATGCTAAGCATGAGTCGTGGTATTCCAACATGAGGTGAGAAAATTGGAGGACAGCTTGGGACCAGGTGGTAAAGGGCATCATATGCTAATGTAAGGAATTTAGACTTCGCCCTTGACAATGAGGATATATCAACCCTAACTAAGAGTCAGCAGATATATCAGTTCCTCATTAGCACTGGTCATTGGAGAAGGGCAGCAAGCAGGGACTAGACGACCGGGAATTTGAGAAACTAACTAGCTGTAAGGTTGGATCTTAATTGGGAACCAACAGTTCCATACAATGTATTCAAAGAAATGAGAGGATACTTCCTGTTTTGGTGTACACAGGGCTGAGCCTACAGGTTATAAAAATGACTGTCTATAGTTGAAAGGGGCTATGCTAGACTGGGACAGAAAATTGGTGGTTCTGAAATAAAAATAAGGCTCAATCATAACTATGTTTTAAAAAGTAATTATAGAATGGTGAATTGAATTTAAACAAGGATGCAAGACAGCTGAGTGGGAGAAAGAATAATCTTTTTTTTTTTCCCTGGGAAACTAGATTAGCCACATGCAAAAGAATGAAATTGCATGCCTACTCCATATTATAGATAAAAATTAACTGAAAATAGATTAAAGACCTAACTGTAAAAGCTAAAACTATGCAACTCTTAGATGAAAACATAGGCACATACCTTTGTGACCTTATATTAGGTAATGGATTCTTAGATATGATACTAAAGCTTAAGCCACAAAAGAAAAATATGGGTAATTTGAACTTCATCAAAATTAAAAACTTTTGTCCTTCAAATGACACCATCAAAGTGAAAAATAGAAAATTTTTTACAAATCATATCTTGTAAGAGACTTGTATTTAGAATATTTAATAGTTAGCTATAACTTAATAAAAAAGACAACCCAATTAAAAAGTAAGTAAAGAATGTGAAGACATATTTCCCCAAAGAAGATATATAAATATTTAATAAGCATATAAAAAGATATTCAACATCATTGCATTAGGGAAATGCAAATCAAAACCACAATGAGATATTATTTTACATCTGAAGATGGCAATAAACAAAAAGATAAATAAGTGTTCACTAGGATGAACTAAGAATTCATCCTAAGAACACTAAGAATTTCTCATAGACTCCTGGTGGGAATTTAAAATGGTGCAGCCATTTTGGTGAATAATCTGGCAGCTCTTCCAGCAATTGAACAGAGTTACCATAAGGCCCAGAAATTACACTCCTAGGTATGCACCCAAGAGAAATAAAAATACATGTCCACACAAAAGTTTGTAAATGGATGTTCAGAGCAGCATTATTCATAATAGCTGAAAATTGGGAACAATCCAAATGTTCATCAACTGATGAATGGATAAATAATATATGGTATATCTATACAAGGGAATATTATTCAACAATAAAAAGAAGGAATAAGTATGGATACATTCTATAACATGAATAAACTTTGAAAACATTAGACTAAGTGAAAGAAGCCAGTCACAAAGGACCATATATGATATGATTCAATTTATATGAAATGTTCAGAATAGACAAATACATAGAAACAGAAAGTAGATTACTGGTTGCTTAGGGCTAAGGAGAATGAGGGGAAATGGAAGGGGGATGGCTGCTAAAGGACACAATATTTTTTTGGATGAAAATATTCTAAAATTGACAATAGTGCTGATTGCACAACTCTGAATATACTAAAGATTATTTACATTTTAATGACTGAATTGTATAGTTTGTGACTTATATCTCAATAAAAATGTTGCCCCAAAAGGTAGCAACAGAGCCCAGAGAAGGGTGAAGGAAGAAGGTGGGATATTTGGAGGTGGGTAAGTGATAATGAAGATGATAGAAATGGTGATGAAGAGTGAGATTAAGGAGAGATTTAGAGAATAGAATGAGTGGGAAGTGATTGGAAATGAAAGGTAAGGGAGAGGAAAAGTTAAGGATGAGTCTGATCGTCTAGATTCAGTTACTGATAGCATCGCTATGCTCCAGCCTGAGTCACTGAAAAATGCTTACTTTTGATCAACACTTTTCCTTTCCCATTTAACATATATACTGTTCTACTGCATTTACCCTAAAAATAATAAAGTGGGAAATTTTCTCCTGGCATAAACAAGCCTTAGAAGAGGTTGATATTCAAAAATAACAGGTGAGGTGTTCCAGAGGAATATCAAAACCATGAACTCGTTGAGCAATCTCTCTTTCCCACATCACTACCAAAAAGAAACTATGGTGTTTCGATTTGTGATTTTAAATTTCATTCACATATTTTCTCTTTGCCTTTTTGTACAGTAGATGACTATGGGGAAATGTTTCTGATCATGGAATTTGGGGGTTTCTTGAGAATCCAAAGGAATGGACAATTTTTAATTACCTGATGTTTGAAATGCAAACTATTCATCTGAACAGCACACCCCCAGTAGGTTTATGAAGTAGCCTGTTGACATAAATGGTCATTGATAGATTTATGTGACTGCTCATATTTGGGTTCTATGCCATTTAGCAGAACTCTTCTTTGTAATAACTTTATTTGAAGTCCTGTTAAACTTTCTCCTTCATATACACAAGAAACAAGAAATCCATTGGAATTTGACATCCCTAATCACTATTCCAAAGTAATGAAAGCTTTTATTAATTGTGCCTCTTAATATGCACTTACTGATAGGAAATTTCTCATCAAATGGATGACAAGATGTTTTTTAAAAAAAATCAACTAGAATAACAGTTACTCTGCCATGATATTATCAGCCTTTCAATTTACAGATGATATCTTAGTCAAACCAGGGTAGAGAAAAAGGTTAATACACAGGGGGCATTGCATTCTCTGTGAATGCCAGGGCTACCCAAATGCACCAAGGGCCAAGACCTCAGATTTCAAGTTGTTTTCATTAACAAGAAAAGTCCTTGTCATGTTCATGTTCCCTAATTTTTTCTTGTGAGTCTCTTTTTAAAAATCATAAAAGTCCTTGGAACAGGGAACTCAAAAAGTGATCAAGAATATCCTTTAAACAAAAAACAAACTATAATTGATTTTTAGAAAAACAAATGACACTGCAAGTTAAGTAGGAGTCTAAATTCGTTTTATTTGCTTATATTCTTGTAATAGTGATTGCCTATAGCTCTCTCACCAGCTCCATGTGCCACAGCTGAGCCCAAGAGTATAGGCATGAAGTTCCTAGCATCTCTCTACCTCCTCTCTCTGTTACATATTCAGTGAGGTACATTATTTGTGGGATCTAATGGTGTTTACGGAATTGTCCTTCCTAAAAGACAACAACTTATGGGTAGGAATCCAATAAATTAGTACTAATTAATGTGGGTCAGAATCCACTGGTTGATGATAGACTCCTAGGAAAAGCAGTCTTCCCTTAGGATCCCTCCACTCTTAGACCTTAGACACAAAAGGTTGATTCAATCCTCTTTTCTGGACAATAAAAGTTGATTGTCTTCAGTGGGAACCAATAACTTCTAAATGCTGAAGACCTATTTATATATTGTCTTCAGGGAACCCATACACTCCACACATAAGAGATGTGTCCCCTGCATAAAAAAGGAGATAAACCTTCCATGTCATATCAGCATAATCCCCATTCAAGAGTGAGGAAAAAAATGCTTAATCTCCAACAGGATACACCTTCACCCCTGAGAAAACTTTTTATTGTAGAATTAAAATTATAGGCAATTGGTTTGGTTTCATCTAGGCTAATCAAATACATTAAATCTATGTTATAGTTGAAGTAGAACATAATGCACAGCCTTACAGAATTTAGCCACTAAGCATATGATATTTCTATGGGAAAGTATGGTCAGAATTCCAATTTGGGACTCCAAATATCTCCTTGAAAATGGTGTTAGACTCCCCCCTGGTACCACAGCCTCTTCCGACCACTGGCTGGAACTTCCTCGGATCCAAGCACAGGATATGACATCCATGACTAAGAGCAGGTTCCAGAGAGGCAAAACTTGGGAAGAGTTGCAATAAAAATTGGACATATTGGCTCTTGAAATCTAGAAGACAAAGGCAACACATAAGGACAATTTTGTTGCCGGTGTTACCCATTTCTTAAATACTGGCCCTTCGATTTCTGCACTTGGGCTCCCTTCCCACACCACTCAGACTCCTTTAGGGAGCACATCTGCTCATGGCTCAAGGGCACTTTATATCAGTGTCTTTCGAAGTGGCTCATCTGACTCAGAATCACCTGGACATGGCCACATCTACTGAACTGGAATCTAATAGTGTTTATGTGGGTTTAGCATTTTAACTTTCTTATGTTTTAACAAGCTTCCAGGCTTGTGATTTTTATGAATTTTAGAATCTGAGAACCACTGTCTTAGAAGTACAAAAAGGAGAGTGGGTGACTTTATTGTCTTTGTCTGTAACGATGATCAGAAACAGTACTAATGGGGGATGCCTGGGTGGCTCAGTCGGTTAAGTGTCTGCCTTCAGCTCAGGTCCTAATCCCAGAGTCCTGGGATCGTGTCCTGCGTCGGGCTTCTTGCTCAGCAGGGGCCCTGCTTCTTCCTCTGTCTCCTGCTCCCCTGGTTGTGCTTTCTGTCTCTCTCTCTGACCAATAAATTAATAAAATCTTAAAAAAAAAAAAAGAAACAGTACTAATGGGTGTGGATCGCTTTTTTATAAAATTTTATTTTATTATGTTAATCACCATACATTACATCATTAGTTTTTGATGTAGTGTTCCATGATCCACTGTTTGCGTATAACACCCAGTGATACATTCAATACGTGCCCTCTTTAATACCCATCACCAGGCTAACCCACCCCCCACCCCCCTCCCCTCTAGAACCCTCAGTTTGTTTCTCAGTGTCCATAGTCTTTCATGGTTTGTCTCCCCCACCGATTTCCGCCCCTTCATTTCTCCCTTCCTACTATCTTCTTCTTTTTTTTTTTTTAACATATAATGTATTATTTGTTTCAGAGGTACAGGTCTGTGATTCAACAGTCTTATACAATTCACAGCACTCACCATAGCCCATACCCTCCCCAATGTCTATCACCCAGCCACTCCATCCCTCCCACACCCCACCACTCCAGCAACCCTCAGTTGGTGTGGATTGCTCTTATCATACCACATTGCAATTATGAGTTTATTATTCTCTCTATTCCTCACTTGACTGTAAGCCCCTTGAAGGCAGAAATTGAGTTATATTTATCTTCATATTTCATATGCCCAGTATAATACTTGATATAAAGAGATATTCAGTATTTACTTTGAGATATTAATATTTATTGAGTAAATGAGTAAATAATGAGATAATCAAATATATCTAGAGATAAGGTAATTCTGGTATTTGCATTTTAGGAAGGAGTGAGTTTCAGATGGAAATGTTACTTTAATGATGTTCATTGTGATTTGGGATATTTTTGTATATTGCCATATTTATCTAATTTTATTTATTTGCATTCTTTTTTTTATTTACTTATATTCTTAAAGCTGCTTATTGGTATGCCATGAGCTTTTAATTTCTTCTCCAATACATATTAATGTTTGTGTGCCAGATACTTAGAAAGTGAAAACTAGATTATGTTTTCTACCTGCACATAAGTAACAAGTAAAGAGGATGTGTTTGTAGAGTTCATATGAAGAAGGATGAATGAAATAGCCAACAGATTGTAATCAGTGATTTTCAGAATCTTTTCCCAAATATCATATAACCTTTGTCCTGGCATATATATTCTCCATATTTTGTTTTGTTTACTGGTAACATGAAAATGATCACAATGACTTAGCTTATGGATTTTTTATTTTTATTTTTTTGAGCTTAAACAGGTGGTCTGCAGTCCCCTGAGATTTAGAATTGCAAGGTGCTAAGGCCTTGGTACTACTGTAACTCCATTTTCAAAAATCTTGTTTTAATATTATTTTATCCAGTTTAAGTTTCAATCCATTCAGATATCCACATCTTTTATATCTCCTCATTTAAAGAAATCCTACCTTTGAAGTATCCGCTTTATCTGAGTTTCTCTGAGCATAGCCGGCTTTTCTTGCCTTCCCCCTCCTCTTCATTTAATTAAGGCAAACCTTTTTCCTGCCTTTTCGAAAAGCCTTCCATCACACCCAAATCAGTAGTCACATCGGGCTGATCATTTTTGTTTTGTTTTGTTTTCTTTTCTTTTCCTTTCTTTCTTTCTTTTTCATTATGTTCTGTTAGCCAGCATACACCGGGCTGATCGTTTTAAGCGTGATGTTGTCATCTCTCTTCTTTTTCTCTTTCTTCTTCTCCTTTTCTGTTTTTTTTCTTCTTCAAACAGGATTTGTTTAAAGAGTTGTTCTAGTCTAGTTCTTTATTCAAAAACCAGAAAAACCCAACAACAATGCCCAAGATGTTATCATAAAACTAAAGTGGATATTTGGTTGGACAAAGGAGCATAATGACATTCTCTGAGATCTTTGTTATTTTTATATTCTTGCAAGTCAGTGTTTTACTCATTTATTTTTCCTCCTTCCAATATATGTTTTGATTTCTTTGTGTGTACTCCATCACAAGTCTTGCCAAAATATGTTGAGGAAACTGGGTGACGGCCAATCTGCAACAAAATAATTCCCCTGCTTTAACTTACAGATGGTTTTCTAACACTGAAATAAACAATGGGTGCCTCCCCCAAATAAAGGAGCTTGGATTCAGTAACATACATAGAAAACTATACCTTCTCAATTACCTATTTTTATAGATGTCTCACCAAAAATATTTTTGGATTTGCTTTGAGTCCCATAAGATCATGAGCAGTAAATTTGTATTGTGAAAATAAGGCTTAAAACTTGTGAATTTCCAAATACTTCATTTTGCTCCATCCACATACTCTCCTTCTTTTCTTCTCTCCTCTAACATGTCAACTGTAAGATATAATTTCTTCCATAATTCCTCAAGTGATCACTGTGAAAATCCTGTCAAGTCTGTTCCTACCACAAATGAGTATTTATAGATGATTTATAAAGTGCTGAAAACTAGAACTTATAATGGAGAATCTGACAAGGCCTGAAATGTTTCTGCACTGGAAGGCATCAATAGAGCAGAAAAGCAGACATTACCAGAGTGAGCTACTCCTTTGCAGTGCTCCCATGGAAAGGAAGATAGCATATAGGCTCTTCAGAAAGGACCAGAAACACTGAAATAATCATGGACTTCTCAGGAACTTACAGTGTGCTTGTCTGTAGAGCCCTTACACTTAATGGATCTGAGAAAGCATTATAACAGCTTCCCTTTCAAGAGGATGACTTCTACTTAAAGTTTTCAGAGCCTAAAGTTTTATTCTGTTGTATGGATAGACCTAGTGGAGTGGTTTCTCTCAGACTCGTGCAATTAGAAGTTTCAGAAATATGTCTATGTTGTGGATGTCTTTGACTTATCCCTTTGAGTGGGAGGAAAGATAAAATCTCAAATTTCAATTCTCTTTTATAATTTGAGAACAACAAAAACACAGAAATATTAAATCTATAGATAACTGCAAAACTTTCTGATGGCCAGTAGATTTAAACTTCTAACTATGTGGTTCCACAGAAACAGAAATAAGCTGATTTGGGTTTTTCCTCCTCTCTCCTCCCCCTTCAACTCATTCTTGATTACAGCTGATAGTTGCAAAGCACTGCCTCAAAAGTTAGATGATAGTAGTAAGAAGGAATATAAAAGGGGCCAGATAATTCACAAAGAGAAATTGCAAATCTCTGGCTAATTATGAGCTGGAAAAAAATGTCAAATATTCTTCTAATCAAAAGACAAAATCCTCATGGCTTTTTCTTTAAAGGGCTATTATTGGGGCGCCTGGGTGGCTCAGTTGGTTAAGCGACTGCCTTCAGCTCGGGTCATGATCCCAGGGTCCTGGGATTGAGTCCCACATCGGGCTCCCTGCTCTGCGGGAAGCCTGCTTATCCCTCTCCCACTCCCCCTGCTTGTGTTCCCTCTCTCGCTGTGTCTCTCTCTGTCAAATAAATAAAATCTTTTAAAAAAAAAATAAATAAAATAAAGGGCTATTATTGGAACACTATAAAAAAATAAATGTGAGATGAAGTCTTAGAAATACATAGGACTGGTATTAAGGGCCCAGAGAAGCTATTCAGCTTATAGGTAACTTTTACTGAGTACCTACTATATGCCAGACACTCTTACCAAGACTGTAGGAGTTCTACTTGTATTTCTTATATCCTCATAAAAGCTCATAAGTTATTGACAGTTACTATCCATATTTTATAGTTAAGGAAATGGAGGCATAAGGAGATTAAGCAAATAGACTGTGAATGCATAGCTACCGAGAGTAATATCTGAGACTTGAACCTAGGCGGTCTGGTACCAAAGACCCCCTTCCTATCCAGGCTCTACTTATTGTACTGGTCCTCTTGCCTGTGATGTCTGAAACACATACATGAGTTCATAGACCTTTGGTCTCTCAAAACCTCTGCTCTCATTCATTAATCTACACTTAATAACTGGCAGTCCTTAGTTATCTACAGAGTAAACTTTGTGTGCTAGAAGAACTTGATTACCAATGGGAGAGAAGAAGCAAATGTATGATGTAGGTTTAGTGCAATAATAAAGTAACCTGTGAACAAAAATATAATAATATGGATCAACCCATTTGCATAAATATTTATAAGGAAAAATCTCAGTGGAGTTGGGATTACTGGGGAAAGCTTAGATGGGTATTGATTTAGTAAGAATAATACCTAGTGTGGTAAACTGAATAATGCTCCCCCACATGCCCACGAGGGATGATATCCATGTCCTAATCCCCAGGACCTGTGAATACATTATTTTATGTGGAAAAAGAGACTTTGCAGAAATGATTATGGTTAAGGAATTTGAGATGGGGAGATTATCCTGGATTACTGGGGTGGGGTCCAAACTAATCATTTGAGTACTTAAAAGCAGAGAATTTTTCCCAGCTACAGTCAGGCAGAGAGATGTGATGACTGCAGAAGGATCAGGGGAAAGTTCAATGTAATTGACTTTGAAGATGGAGGAAGCCATCTTTGGGAGCCAAGGAATGCTAGCAGCCTCTAGAAGCTAGAAAAGGCAAGGAGGTAGATTCTTCCCCATAGTCTCCAGAAAGGAACATAGTCTTTGTGTTGATTTTAGACTGGTGAGACTTGTGTCAGACTTCTGACCTACAGAATTGTAAAATAATAAAGTTTGTATTGTTTAAGCCACTAAGTTTCCAGTAATTTGTGATAGCAGCAATAGAAAACTAATACACCTAGCTTATATTTGTTTAACAGTTCAGAGTTTCAAGAAACTCTCACAGACATGATCTCATTTGGTCCCAGAGCAATCTGGTGTGTTAGGTTGGGCAAATGAGGAGACAGAAGCTCAGAGACGTTGAGTGACTTTTCCAAGGTTTTCTTCTTATTTCCCAAGATTTCACAGATAGCAGATGGCAGAACAAGCCTTCATAGCCAGGGCATGCTCTGCTCTGCACTCTGTGCTATTCATGTATAGAATGGTCTAACATGTCAGCAAATCCCTATATTGGACATTTACACTAATTAATTAACTGATGGTTGGTAAAGCTGATCCAGTGCTATACCATAGAGGCTGAAGAAAAAAGAATTTGAGATAGTTAATAGGTCTTCCAACCTTCTTGATTGTATAGCTATAAATTAAAAAAACCTGTTTCATACTTAGTGTCAGCTAAGAGGATCTGTATTATCCTCAAAGATTCTTGGTTTTTATAAACTATAAAATCATTTACACTATAAAATGAAAAATTGTTTTCTTCAAGATTCATCATGTCAAAATTCACAGTGGTTATGATTATGTAATAAGCCAGATTGATAAAATGTCCCTGTGATCTGAATAAGGCAAATAATTAGAGTAACTTGTTTTGCAATCTTTTTTACATTGTGAACCTTCTGGTTAAATCATCATACATTTAGAATTACAGACATTAATGTAAAAGGAGGGACTCCCTGTCCAGTTTAATCTATGCCACAGAGACCAAAGTGCCCATGTTACATAGCCACCAAACACAAATAATAAGTTTCAATAATTTATTATTTGTAATATACAAATCATCAGATGGAAAATGAGAACTTGAATATTGAAAATTATAATTTGCCTGAAGAAATGGAGGCTTAGAAGAAAGGATGACTCATGTGTTCAATAAACTTTTGTAATTATCAAGACATCTAATAAAAATGGATGAGAATAGAAAGTCAATGTGAACTAAATTTCATTGAATCAGAATGTATTCTTTACAAAAATAAGCTTCAACAAAATCATATTAATATATTCTGTTCCAACTAGATACATTCACACGCTGGGTTTGTTTTAGGTGTGGTTCCTGGAGTACTGCTAGGCTCCAACCTGTACAACAGTGTAGGTTACTGTAAACATTCCCATACTATACATCTAATTGGTTTTAACTTATTTATTTTATTTAGCCATTTGGTCATAGGGAATAATCTTCTTTAATCCCATTATTGATCAATTACCTTATAATTTATTACCCATTCTCTGTTTTTTCTTCTGACTCTTTCAGTGAATCCACAAAATATCTAAAGTATCTCAATCTCATCTAAATAACATTTTAAATATTTGAATATTTAAACATATCTAAATCACATATGTTACTTAGATGAGATTTAGATGTGTATCTAAAATAACCAAAATACTGAGTTTCTAACATGCAAGTCATTTTGGTAGTATTGGTTTAAGTATAATACTAAAAAACTAATGTTGGTGGGGAGATTCAAGAAATTCATGCTCTTTCAGTATTTCTTACCTTATCAGGGATGCAAAACATAAACACAGGTGAAAATACATGTTCTTTCAGACAGTCTCATGGTATTATCAATAGCTTTTACTTATACTGTAAAACTTTTAGTTATACACACATTCTCTGTGTATAGTATTTACATAGTATAGCGTCCTTCATTCACTGTTGACATGCTTTTCTTCTGATGCTTGTTGTTTCTGTAGGGCCATTGTACCTGCCTGTAGCACGTTAAAAAAAAAAAAAGAAAGAAAGAAAGAAAGAAAAAACCATCTCTGATATGAGCCTATTGGTACACACTATTTGGTCAAGGTTTCCTTTGGGATAGTAGTCAGGTATGAGAGATGAAGCACAGCATGGCAGTATAGAAGACTGTGGCTAAGTCAGGGAAAGAAAGTAGGAAGATAAAGAACAAGCAATGCAGTAACTCAGTCAGGCTGAAGGAGACTGAGCAACACAAGATCACTGTCTAGGCCACACATGTTTCTACTTTCAACTTAGTAATTTCAGAGGCAGGATGCATTTTCCAATTTAGTTAAAGCTGGGTTGGTAAAAGAGAAGATCTATTTTGATGCATAGAGAATTGGCAATTTAAAAAGGTGTGGTAAAGTTAAGAGGATGTGGACAATGGAGACCTCAGAGATTTTTAAGCAAATGTCTCATGGACAGAACTCTAATTTAGGAAAACTAGATGGCCCATTAATTGATGCAGAATTGGGATGGGGTGCTAAACTTATCTGTTGTGGCAGGTCACAGAAAAGATGTGACAACTGGTTGACCGGTGAGCTGGACCTGGGTACTCAGAGACTCCTCACCTCCTCCCCTGTCCTTGGAATGTGTGTCCTGTTTACCTTTCCTGCTCCCAGGGGCTGCTCCAAGGACAAAGCCATAGTGTACTTGACTGTACCCAGTTAAGGAATCCCTCTACATTTTAAAGTTTAAAGATCTGGCAGGTGGGTGCGAGGATCCATTTGCCTTGTGACTGCCCAAGACAAGCCTTTTATGTAAGTTCCCTTTGTTTATTAAAACTGCCACCTACCAACTGGGAGTGGCCTGCCTCTTTCTTCCTCTCCCTGCCCTCTGTGTATGGGGCCACTTTCAGGTTACCCCAGGGAAGCTCCTGAGAGGATTGTGAACTGACATTGTCTCAAGCTTGTATAAGCATTACCTATGTCAGCATGTAGGATGTTGCTTGAAAAATAGTAAAGATTTTTGAGAATATACTGTTTTTTTCCATGCTTCCAAACATAAATAGCATAATTATTGTGTTATAGAGCTATAGAAAGCTATACTTCGATTATTTATTATTTATAATGAAACAAGTAGTATATTGATCTATTTTACAATAGTTCTATATAAAGGTGTATGTGTAAATGAACTCTAATACACATCTTGGGTATCGTTATTAGCATTTGAAGTCCATTTCATCAGGAATCAACATTTTCAAAATGGTTATTTAACACTTAAAATATATTTATTGAAATATACCCCAGAGTGTTTATTCATTATCATTGGAGAAGTGAGGGTTGTCTAGGATAGATGCATGGTTAAAATATTGTAGAACCCTCACTACCTTGAATAAATTTCCAATAAGCCCAGCGCTTTAATGCCATTTGTAGAATAGTAAAAATCTATAGTCCCATTAGTCCTATGTTTCTCTTCTTCCTGGAGAAATCAGAAACTGGATTCTACTCCAACATTGACTTCACAAGCAGTCAGAACACTACTATATTCACCTTGGAGTGACCCTCTCATGCAATGTGGTAATCAGTGTATTTAGGCGGAGTTTGGATTTTTCCCCACGCTATGTAACAGGTTGCATGATCATTTTGCTAATACATGATTGTAAATTTGGTAGAATTTTGTTCTGAGACCTTTTCTTTTCATTGTAAGAGCATCTATTAGTAAGGTTGTGAGAAAAGGGATGTAGAGTTCCCACAGAACTACTCACAGAATCTACTAACATTACCTGAAAGAACCTAATATTTCTTAAATGATCTAATTGGTTTGGATCATTTTATAACCTATCTAAACATATCTAAGTAAATCCAAACCTAAATATAATTAATCTTCATATCCATATATATCTACATACATACACATATTTATGTTCATACCCATATCCCTATTTTTCTTTAAGAAGAAGCAAGCAGAAAGGCAGTAAGGGAAAGAGGAGGAAGAGATACCCTAGAAATCCAGGTGGGAGATTGATTTAGGAGGGAGGAGGACAATAGTTTGGTGGTTTTGCATAGTTTCAACCTAAGTTGGAACTACATTTCCCAGAATTTCCTTTTCTGTATGGGTAGTTGTATCCCAAAAAGAAATGAGCACAGGATTTGGAAGATAGCAGCATGAATGAAACCCTTGCACTCTCTCTCTTTTTTCATTTTCTTTTCAATTTAAATTTTGTTAACATACAGTGCAATACTGGTTTCTGGAGTAGAATTCAGTGATTCATCACTTGCATACAACACGTGGTGTTGTCACAAGTGCCCTCCTTAATACCCATCACCCATCTAGCCCATCCCCCACCCACCTCTCTCCATCAACCCTCAGTAGTCACTTACGGCTTGTTTCCCTCTCTCCCTTTTTTTTTTCTTTTCTGCCTTCCCATGTGTTCATCTGTTTTCTTTCTTAAATTCCACATATGAGTGAAGTCATATGGTATTTGTCTTTCTCTGACTGACTTACTTCACTTAGCATAATAATACACTCTAGTTCCACCCACATCTCTGCAAATGACCATTGCTGTCTTTAAAGTTATAGTGGTTAAATATGTTGAGAGACAGGTACGGAGGTTCTAGCATGTTTTAGCTTGTCCTTGTTCTCCTGCTCTGTACCCAACACTTCTTTCTGACTTCCAGCTTTGTAGTGATTCCAACAGCAACCCTGATACTGATCCCAGAGCCACTGCCAGACATAGGACAACAGCCTTCTATGGATCCATTAGGCAACTCTTCCTTTCTCAGTTGCCACTCCAGCAGCTAGGTGCGCCTGCAGTCCCAGATTCTCAGGCAAGCTCCAAACTGTCTACTTGTGCCAGTGTTGGTTAGAGAGTTTTCTCTGATTACTTCCACACCTTACTTCCGCAGCTCCTTCCACAGTTTTGTAAGATCGAATTCCTGTAACAAATACTGCATTCCATATTCTCAAAGTCATTCTGTTTTCCTGACTAAACACTAACTGATGGAAATGTCAAATGTTGCAAAAAGAGCAAGTAAAATAAAGATGGGAAAGTTTTCCTTGAATAAAGTAACCAAGAGATTGTTGAATTTTTTATAGCATTTTATCTGTAGCAGCTGGACAGAAGAAATATCAAAGTCAGTTGAGAAATGGAGGTAAATGAGAAAGTAGAGACAGCAAAAAAATGCAGTATTACACACTTCCATTCCCCTATTTACTACACTATTTGCTACTATTAGTTTAAAATGGTTGTCCTTTTACTAGACTGAAAACTCATTGAGTAAAGAAATGGTTCTTTGACATTTGTAGAGACTAATACAATACTTGGCACCAACTAGACAATTTAAAACTTGTTTAATAAAAGAATGATTAATAAGCATAATTTTAAATAACATTGAAACTTCAGACTGAACTTGGAAGAACTAGCTCTTTCACCTTAAATTAGCAATAGTTTGTATTGCTACAATAGTTATATTTGAGTGCGTAGAAAATTTTTTGGGAAAAGAGCAGGAAAAGGAGAAAAAGAAAAAAATAAATAAAAGCAGGCCTAGTTGAGCCTGATAATTTCAGGCGGGTTATACCCTATTGAAAACAAGGAGATAAAATTACCCAGCCATTTCATTGCTAACTATTGATCCAATGAGGAGTTGTTGGGGTTTTTTAAACTCTTTTCTTTGTTATGGACTCCACTGACAATGTGACAAATGTATGGATCTTCTCTCCAGATAAAGTCCCATGTATATGTAGATCATTGTGCTTTCATTTTAAGATGTTCATAAAATTTCTCAGGGATAAGGATCCCTGCAATAGAGAAGATAACAGATAACAGATAACAGATATTGTCTATTAAGCTCCCATCTCAGTCTCTATCTGTCTTATTCTCTCTCTCTCTCCCTACCTCTGCAGGTCAAATACCTCTTTCAATTTTTTTTTTTTTTTTTTTGCTTTGTAACAGTAGCTTTGTACGATCTGCAGTTACTCAGTTCGGAGAATGACCACACGCCTATGGCATTTTTAGTGATCTCCATGTAAGAATATATGGAAGCTCTTTACAAGAAACTGATTTAAGCTTGTCCATATCAAAATCTATTTAGGAAAAAATGATTAAAATTTATATTTTTCTATCATTTATACACATATATTTTTTTTCTTTTTTAAAATTAAAGTATAATTAACATACAGTGTTCTATTCATTTCAGGTGTACAATATAACGATTCAACAATTCTATATGTTACTCACTACTCAAGATAAGTGTACTTTTTTAAAGATTTTCTTTATTTGAGAGAGAGAGAGAGAGCAAGAGAGAACACGAGCAGGGTGAGGGGCAGAGGGAGAAGCAGACTCCCCACTAAGCAGGGAGCCCAATGCAGGGCTGGATGCGGGCTCGATCCTGGGACTCCAGGATCATGACCCGAGCCAAAGGCAGAATCTTAACTGACTGAGCCACCCAGGTGCCTAAGATAATTGTACTCTTGATCCCCTTTAACTATTTCATCCTTCCCCCACTCCCACCTCTGGCAAACATCAATTTGTTTTCTGTATTTAAGAGTCTTTTTTTTTTTTTTGGTTTTTCTCTTTTTTCTTTGTTTTGTTTTTTAAATTCCACATATGAGTGAAATCATACGGTATTTTTCTTTCTCTGCCTGACTTATTTCACTTAGCATTATACCCTCTAGGTCCATCCATGTCATTGCAAATGGCAAGATCTCATTCTTTTTATGGCTGAGTAATATTTCAGAGTGTGTGTGTGTGTGTGTGTGTGTGTGTCTGTGCATACACACAGCACATCTTCTTTACCCAAGTGTCCATCAGTAAATGAATTGATAAAGAAGATGTGGTATACATATACACACACAATGGGATTTTTTACCTACATATATTTTAAAAGTATAATAAAATGGGTATACAGATTTCAAGTTTCAATTAGATAAAATTAGAGGTTATGCATATTATTCTCCATCTCTCATCTACTCTCTATATATCCTCTTGCCTAAAGAAACTCTTACTTACCTTCATAGTATATTATAAAAAGTTGCTTCTGTCTTAAGAACTCCTTTTTACAGCAAAAGAAATGAATCAGTGTTCTGGTAAACACATAATTCATTGGTATTACTATATACTAATTCACTCAAAGCAGCTGACATAATAGAACAGTGAAATGACCTGGTAAAGACCCAAGACAGCACTGGCTTGGTGACAATAATTTGAGGTTGGAATATTGTCCTTCAAAAAATGCTGTTATCTCATGTTAAGAAAAAAAAAAAGAAGAAGAAGAAGGTAGCGGGAGGGGAAGAATGAAGCGGGGGAAATCGGAGGAGTAGACGAACCATGAGAGACGATGGACTCTGAAAAACAAACAGGGTTCTAGAGGGGAGGGGGGTGGGAGGATGGGTTAGCCTGGTGGTGGGTATTGAGGAGGGCACATTCTGCACGGAGCACTGGGTGTTATGCACAAACAATGAATCATGGAACACTTCATCTAAAACTAATGATGTAATGTATGGGGATTAACATAAGAATAAAAAAAAAAAGAAGGGTCAGAAATCAGTAAAAAAAAAAAAAAAAAAATGCTGTTATCTCTGAGCAAGCATCCAAAATGTGATGGTGTTTCTCCAATAGCTCTGTGAACCACAGAGATCTCTACATTGGTTTGGGAAACAAAGGGTAGAAGTATGGGTGATTCCTTAGACTGATGATTAACTGACAAAAATTCTGCTTTTATTCCTATAACTTAGATCTATGCTAATTGGAGATCTTGGTTCTTCATGGAGGAATGTTTTAACATGGGTCACAAAAAGAGTCTTATGAATCTCAGTGAACTAGATGTTGAGAGTGCCCACCTAGCCATATTGTTCTCTTTATACCACTAAATCAACAGGTAAAAATAGAGTTCCTAGCTTGTGATTGATTTTGATGATTAGGGGGAAATAGGCTATACCAATGGGAGCAGAGGGCAGTATATCTAGAACCCAGGAGCTCATATGGGTATTTCTTACTACTCCTAGGTCCAGTGATAAAAGTTAACGGAAGACTGCAGCAGACAAACGCAGGCAGGACCAGTAAGGGTTTAGACCCTTCAAAAATTAAGGTAAACAGGCATGATATCTGGATGCTGACTGATGACAATGAAAGTGTGGATGGATGGGTAGTGTAAGAGGGGCATCAAAAATATAAACTGTGGTCTTGTAAGCAATAACAGACCAAAACTATTACAGTATGTCAGTTTTTTTCTTTAAACTGTCCCTTTTCCAACTATTTTATATAAAGTATATTGATGGTGGTTATCTTTTTAATTTTGTCTTCAGATGCCAAGATATGAAAGGGTTGTGGCTACACTAAGAGAGTAATGATCATTAACTCCAGATGAGTAAAGGTGGCTAGTGGGACTCTGGTCTTCATTCTTTGGAGAGAGGTTGTCAGTCTTTGTTAAATTGAAGGATAGTTGAGTCATGGTACATGTAAGCATACTCTTGTTGTTTATAAATTTCAATATCTATTTATTTTGTATGGATGGATGATAAGTAGCCAAAGGAGTGGCTTGTGCTGGATAGACTTCTCCTTTTAATCAAACAGCATTTATTCATTTACCCTCTTATGTTCTTTCTTATACCTCAGGGCCTAGAAGCTTTCAAACTACCTTTAAAAAAATCTCTTGTAAACTTGGCTTTAGATTCCACCAATGAGAGACACATCTATGAAATTATTGCACCTTCAGCAAAAGTAAACAGACATAGAAGTTTAGCAAATGGTAGGCATGAGATTTTTGTAGCTCCTCAGAGTGTTTGCCTATGAACCACCTGACTCATGCTTCAGGCAGCTGTGATTATCAGCAGTGGTTTCTTGTGATTCTTGCAGCTTCCTGAAACCTGGCATCAAACCAGAGAACAAACAGTAGGGGAATTTTTTTGTTATTGTTTACTTCACCAGCTCTTCAAATGATTTGATGGGAATCAAATCCCCAATATTATGTCTCTTTCTGCTTTAAAAGTGCCTAGAGTGGATTGTGCTTTCTTGCTGGATTCAGTTTTCCTGCTGGAATTGTGACTGATACATCAAGTTCACAAATGACATTCCTTCCCCTTCCTATTTCCTAATGTTAATCTCTTATTACTAGGAAAAGAAAAACATACTCTTGCAAAAAGAATAACAGATTAAGGATTTCTTTTTTTCACATAATGCCAAGCTATGGCTTTGACTAGTCTTTTGATTTAGTTCTATGTGGTGATTTAGGAAGGGTCTTAGGATTCTCTTGAAAATATAGATGTCTAAAGGAAATAGAAGAAAAGCAGAACTGATGGATAATACAGAACAAGAGATTAAAGACTCCAAACTGATTTTCCACTATCTTGGTTCTGATTTCTCAGGCATGCAGATCATTGCATGTTTCTAGAGTTACAGTGAACATGCACATGCATGATGGGGCAGTTAATTCTGGAGAGTCAATGATAAGCAACATTTTCATCATCACAATTAACATGAAACAAGTCCTTACTGTGTATTCAAGTGCCTTATGTGAATTTTCCATTTAATCTTTCTAACAATATTCTGAGGTAGCCATTAATTATCCTCTTTTCATGTATAAGAAACTGAAGCATCAAGAGTTTAAGTTACCTGTTCAAGGATACACATCTAGCCCATAGCAGAAATAAGATACTCAGAAACACATGCATAAATGGCATGGTCAACACTGTCTCATAATAGTCTGAAATTTATAAACTATAAAATGCAAAATAGCTCTCCTAACCTCACCTAGGGACTGTTATACCTGTCACAAGTGCTAATTCGGGAAAGCCATGGAGATTTCAGAGAGTTTGTAGGTTTAGGAGGAGGAAGGAAGAAACTGAAAAGGTTGGATGACTTTGATGTTATGACTCGAGTGTGGGACCCCATAGAATAAAATGTGTCAAAGGAGGATAATGGTGGCCCAATCTCCAGGTTCCCAAATGTTAATTCTTTTGCTCTTTCCAAGATTTATGGACCTATGATATCAGGTACAAAAGGCAGCCTGGTAGAGAAAGTTATGGGTAAGGAGTTAAAAAGAGCATATTACCAGCTCTTCCTCAGTGTGTTTATATATTTAAACTTCCAATATTTGAAATTCTACCAAAATGTATGGATATGGGAAGAGACTTCTATAATATAGTGTGTGGGGGAAATAATACATTTCAAGATGCTCATGTAAAAGATACTACCTCAGTGCAAGGAATTATTTTCTTATCAACATAACAGTATTTTGTTCAGCTAGTAAATTTCCAGTTTATAAACATATATTTAGATTTATGTATGTATGTACCAATATGTTGTGTTTTGCCCCATAAATAAAATAACTTTAGAAGAATGAAAGTAAAAAATATTAAGGTTTTAGAATTTTCAGTTGCTTAGCTCATTTGATAATGTTGGAACTTCATAATGATATGTTACAGGGAATTAATTCTGTGTAGGTTCTGCACTAACTAGAAAAGTGATCATTCTCTATCTGACTCAAAGTTTAGGAATATATTATTGGATGCTATGGAGAATACCATGGGGCAAAATATATAATCTATGCCCCCAAAGACCAAAATCAGGTTGGGTAAGGAAGACACATATGTATTTAAAGTTAAAATACAATGCAAAGCAACATATGAATAAATACGTTAAATATTAAAATATTAGACTAATACTGGTGGTTTATATAGTCCATAGATAATTCTGGACCTGGTAATATGTAGCTAAGCAGAGAAGAGAAGGGAAGGAATTTCAGGTGGGTGAATAACTTGAGCAAATGTAAAGTGAAGTTTAATAAACACTGAACATACAATTTAGCCAAGGCATTCACAGAAAGGGAAGATGAAAGCATTCATCTTGGGTGTAGAAGAAAAACTTATCAAGCGATTTGTAAGCTGTCTGAGGGACATGGTAAACATATGGTTCTGCCCATGTTCACAGAAACAAATCCTGGTTTTTCTGAAGGAGTTTATAAAATATTTGATCCTCAACAAATTTTTCTCCTCTGTTCACTTGGTGGTAGATATCCAAAGATCAAAAACCTCTTCACAAGTGTTAGGCTGTTTCAGTTTGCTTCCAAATGCTGTGTTCTTGAGTATTTCAGTATTTCCCTTCTGGAAGGCAGTTGTGAAGGATGATTACAAAATGTCCTTTGAAACATGACTAGCAGCACATTGAAAGAGGCTGTTTCGGTGGACCGAGTTCATGGCTGCCTCCCACATTTGGCATGTTCCTACCAATAGAACAGGAAATAGAAAGCATATTTGTTTAGTCAGGAAACTTGCATTCATTGTTTGTGCTGGCTGCACAGGAGGGTGAGTGGGTATTTATATTACTGTTCTGATTGCAGGACACTTTTGATTCCTCATTAATGGTGTTTGGAGAGTTGTGAAAAGAAATATAACAGCACACAGTTATTTTCATAGACTTCCTTCAAAGTAATATAATTACTACAAATATTGCCTTAGTCTCCTACTGAGACAATCAGAACCTAATTTCAGATAGAATAAAATGCAAGTAAAAGAAAATGAAAGGCTTAAGCCAGCTAATGCTTTTAACCTATGATAGGATTTTTAAGTATGTATTTAGTAGGACCCTAGTTATTTTCAAGTGATAATTTCCATTTATTTTGGAATTTAAGAATGTATCAGAAATATGTTTTTTCTTCTATTTCATACTTTTCTATTGGTTTCTGGCCTACATCCTTTTTGCTCATACTTGGATAATACACAGAAACTATTTAAACTCCCCAGCTTTCCTTCCTGAGCACAAAGACTCCTAGAGGACCAGATCTTTCTTCCACAACCTCTGCATTCCTTCATGAATATATCTGCAGAGCCAGGAATCCTTAAAACAAATCTGTTAAGACCAAGACATCAAATGCTGCCTTGCAGTGGAAAAATTTAATATTAATCAAATATATACTTAATTATGTTAAAAACATTATGTGTGTTTGTTTTTATTTTGTTTTCGAAAGTCCCTTCTCACTAGCAGCATTTCCCCCCCCCACACACACACAATTAGGCATCTGCTGTGTGAAAGTTTTCCTTGAACTCTTTGACGGTGTTATTATTGTTGTTTGCTTGTTTGTTTGTTTGTCCATTGTTCAAAAGTTCCTTTACCCTGAGAGGCTAAGAGGTAAAGTAAATGTGTGAGAAAAACCATGAGGAACATTCTAAGGCATTATAGTAACTTTGGCAAACTAAAGAATATAGCTAATCCCAAATTGATTGTTTCCCTTATAAAAATGTGGCCTACTATTGCCAAATACCCAGTTTTATAAAAAGAAGTTAAATACTGAAATTTGATATAAAATTTCCAATTAAAAAAGAGTCATATACTTCAAAGCATGACTGTAAGTTAGGCTTCAGGGCTTCCATTAACAGCTTGTAAACTTTTATATCGTAATAAATGTGGCAGATGTTTGACCTCCAGAAGAATGAAAACCAATGAACTATGTCCAAGATCCATGTTGACAACAGCTATTTTATTTAACACTAAAAGTGTTAGTCGCAAATTATTCATATAATTTTACATTATTTATAGTACTTAAACATTTTATATCCATATCTCCAATTATATACCCACCCAGCCACCTACCCAACCATCCCTCCCTTCCTCCCTCCATTTATCTATCAACACACATACATATGTAATGAGATGTAGTCGTTCAAGTCTGAGCTCTGGAATCAACTGCTAAGGTCCAAATATTGAGTCTACCAACTATTAATGAAGTACCCTTGGGGATTCACTTAGCCTCCAGTGCCTTAGTTTTCTCATCTATAACATGTGGATAATGACAGTCGCTCAAGCATAGAGTTGTTCTGAGGACTGAGATTAGTTTTTGCCTGCATCTTCAGTAATGCTGAACTTTCTGGGCATTTTCATGCCTGCTGCTAGGGAACAAAAAAGTGATCTCATTGATTCCCTTTCCACCCGCCAGTGTGAGATGCTCAGATAAAAGCCGAAATGAGAACAAGAGCCCTCTGGACATGCACTGTAGTGTAAAAACTTTACATGGTTTGAAGAAGACAATTTTGTCACAAAGCCCTTAGCCATTAGAGCTTCTGTGACTCTAATGCTAGGCTCCTTTAAAAATAAGTCTTACGTCTATTTTTTTTTTTTCAAACGGCGGCTTACAGACTGGTTATGTACGCATGTCTTTCTTTAAATCTCTCTTTCTCTCTCTCAGTTATCTATTTCACAAAATGAATTCTTCATGTTACAAGAGAATTTAGAGTAGTGCTGCTTTAAATAGCAAGCTTTCGATGCATTCAAAGTATGAATCAATTTATGAAAAATTGATTTACACACAACTTTACAGGAACAAATCTATTGCATAAAAGCTGTTGCAGGACTCAATCCAATGAGCTTTAACAAATGTGGAACCAATTGCTTGTCTAAAAACAAACTAACTTTTCATGACCCCCACCCCAATTTTCCCAACATCCACATGTTTTTTAGCCTTTTTAACTGGTGTCTGAACTGAATAAGCATTTAAGAAAATTCCATAATAGTAAATATACAGCCCAGATACAGAATTAAATTTTTGCAACAGAGACTATTATTCTACTTATCGATTGCCTGTCAGCAAAAATTGATGATTTTCCAAAGCAAAAAGCAAACATAAAATCCACATTACTAAGGGTAATTGCTCTACTCCACATGAACTGCATTGTTTTTGTTGTTGTTTTGCTAGTTATTTGTTAGTCCTAAGAGAAAACAAAACTCAACCCTAAAAACATTCATCAGCAGGAAATTCTAACACTATTTAACAGGCCATTGAAGTGCCATTTACAAGCATGTGAATAATACCCTTATAGCCAGGTAAACACAAAAAAACAAAAACAAGAACACACTGAACTCTCCTCCCTGAGGTGGACCTTCATTTCTATTTGCCTGTTCATTCAGGACCTATTGTACCAATAATTATTCCTTGTGCTTCTGGTAGCAAATGTAAAATTATTTGGCTTATTTGGCATTGGCATACAATTAATACATGTAATTGATGATAAATGGTACCTTTCCTTTTCTCTCAGTGTTTAGCTGAGGGCCCCAAAGTTAAGGAGAATAGGTGTTAAATGCCAAAAAGTTTTAAAGAGAGATGCTAGATCATCAGCATTTAGATTTAGATGTAAACTGCTTCTGTTATATTTCCTTCATCCTATATAAGAAAAGAAAGTTTAAAAATAATTGATTGGATCAATGAAAGGGAATTGGTGATCCCTTAGAGTTCTTGAAAAAACCATCCCTGTGTCCACCTGGGAGTGCGGTGGTGTGTCCCAAAGACTGTGACGTTGGCCTCTGACCTGGAAAGGCCTAAAGGCAAGGGGCAGGGTAAAACAACTGTAAGGGAAAGTGAGGGTCAAGAAGGAGGGCAGGAAGGAGTCAGAGTGGGGAAGGGCAAGGATATGGTTTGCTTTCCAATGGCCAGAGTGGTCAAGTAGCTAAGTAGCTGGGCTTGAGCTATTTGGGAGTTTGCTGTATGAGAGAACTATCTGCCACGTAACCACAGAAGCAAGAGCCTAAGTGGGTGTGCCTTTGGAGGATTTGCCAAAGGGTGAGGCAATGGCTTGGGGATTAGGAAGCAATAAATCACCTCCTTGTCACCTCCACTTTGGGGGACATCTTTATATTGGATGAGAGTTGATGTTCTGATTTAGATCTGAGTTGATATATTAATGCCTGAAAATGAGATTGTTCTATTGTTTAAAATTGGGATCTTCCAGAGATATTGTTCAAAGCAGGGAAGAGAAATTAGAAAGCAGATTAGCTAGGGTATGTTTAAAGGAGTTTCATGAGGAGAAAAATAAAGATTTTTCTGACTGGCGTAATTGAGTTGACCAATTCAATAAACCGTTACTTATACAGTGGAATGAACTAAAAATAGCCTTTTAAAATTAGGAAATGGCAAGGCAGTGGGATTTGCACAGTTCTCCAAAATAAAATGCCATGATAAATAGAAACTCTGAGAATATTATTTAATATTTTATTGTAAAAGAATTCTCTGCCAAAGCTCAGGATGACAGGCTAATTACCATTCCTCAAAATGTCACTTACACCTTATCCGGGAATCACCTAGACTTCTGGCTCTCCTTCATATTCTGTTCAATTGATCACTCTTAAAAGTAGCTTTCAAACCAGTACTTTTTTTCTCCTGATCTAGTCCTACAGTTCAAGTCTTACCTGGGCACTCCTCTGGACCAGCAATATTTGTGAATGAGTGCCCACACACATTTCACCATCTGAAGCCAGTGTTGTACCTGGACCAGCCCTTGTGGTTCTCTTATTATGATTGTAAGACTACATCAGAAACAACCATTGGGAAATTTTGAAAAAAAAAAATTTATTACAAGTTCTGGAGGGTACAAGGCAAACCAGGGCCACACAGTGAGGTTTTGGGGAAGAGAGGGAGAGGATGAGAGAGACTGAGAGAGACTAAACATGGACCTGGGTTCTGCCTTTATTGGGGTCATGGGTAGAGTACCTAGGGTTGCACAGGTTCACCCTTTATTGGTGAATTTAAAACACAAGAGTGGGAACAAAAGCATGGTAAGGGGAAAATAGGGTTATTCAAATGGTCAGTTGTCTAGGTCAACTACGACCTTCTAAAAGGGAAATTTCGTGGGTGGGACAGGCTGGCTCTTCATCTAGTTATAGAGTTGGCAGTGTGTTTGAAGTGGATGCCTTAAGCAATAAAAAGCTTAATGTCAGGCACTTACATTACAATCAAAAAAGCTGATTATCAGGCCCTTTGCCCTATATCCTAGAATACCCTTTCCTTGCCTTCTCTGATTTGCCCACCAAAGGAGGTCTCCTAAGGTTCAACTACACATGCAGACTCCCAAGGCTAGCTCAGGCCACAGTTGGCACCAATTTACTTAGAAGATACTGCACAGGAACCACAGCTTGGCAAAAGAGCAACACTGAAAGAGTCCATACAGCAGCTGATGCAGCAATCATACAGCTCTCCATGAGCTATCATCCCCCCAGGGGATGTCTCAAGGGCTAAGGAAAGGAGACCCATGTGGGGCAAGTACAGGTGCTGCTCTGTCATAGAAGAAGCCACATGCTTCACAGGGTCAATTTTTCTTGTAAAAATTCCATAGGCATTGCTTCCAAGGGTCACTTGTAGTCAGGAAAGCTCAAAGCTATGGTTCCCCTATTTGGTATTTATAGCTCATTTATTGTTTTCCCAGTCTAAATGCAATTTACCAATCAGGGTTATTTTTACCGTAAGGTAAATGTTGCCTAGTGATACAGCTATTATGTACCATCTTATCTGGCTTTCAAGTAACAGACTTAGGGGGTAACCCACGGTTGGATTCTTGTGCAGCAGGGAAAGGGTTTGATAACCCTTTTATCTACTTCTTCCTTTCCTGTGAGCCTTCCCTATCTTCACATTGCCATCCCAAATCATTGACTCCATTTTCTTTACTATTTCTATATCTTGTACATATTTCTGTTGTTGGCACATCCTAGCAAATGGTAATTATCTGTTATATTAAAGTACCTATTAGGTCTAGTGTTAGGGTGTGGCTGTTTGTGGGATGGGGAGTGAGGATTGTGATAACACAGCCCCTAACACTGAGGATTTTTAAACATATTTAGTTGTAACAAAATAACAATAGTTGACAGTTGATATCTTCAAACATATTTTGTTGGATTTGTCTTTTCTCATCCACTGGATATAAATGGCAAACAATTAGACTAGGTAATACAGGTATTTTTTAAAAATCAGATGTTTGAAAGACTACTCGCTAAGATGAAAATATGACCTAAGTGAAATTAATGCTTAAGAATTTTAATTGAGAAAATGACTTTTTAATTAGACCAGCTCATGAATTAAAGATCGTCATTAAACTATGGACCATGGAGTACTTGTAATAGCTCTACATCCAACTTCAAGTGATGTTCTCAATCTAGAGCAAATGATGACCTCTGGATTTAATGCACATGTTATTAGCAGTTTGATCCCTTAGATTCAGTCCATGAATTTTAATCCTCTCCAAAAGATGTTCAGAATGATTGGAAAAATGTAGCTGGACATAAATAAACAGGAGCAGCTATTTACCAGAAAAACTCTTTCTACCTGACCTCCTGCTAAGTTAACACAATGGTTTCTGAGAGAACATTATGACTCATTCCCCTTCTGGTATTTACCACAAACTCATATATCTTATTCTCTCTTCTACACTGCTTTAATCCATCCCTGATCAGGAAACATCATTATCCACACTTGGAAACTGACTCAGACATTCAGTCGGAGGCCAGCAGGTTGCAGGCTTACTGATCCATATTCAGCCTTGTTTGTCTCATTCCATTATCCATGACTCTGGGGAAGGTTGAATGTCCTAAGAAAGTCAGCTACAGTTTGAAGCCTGGACTCTATTGATATCAGAGTTTGATAAGTTAAAAAGAAAGGAAATTGAATAGTATTACATAAAACACTAGTTGCTGACGTGGGGGGAGATGAAGAAGAGAACGAGGAAACAATAGCAGATATTGTCAAAGGGCTAGAACAGTAAGTTCCCATTGCAGAGAATATGAGGAAATAAACTGCCAACAGAAAACCAGATTCTTGCATTCCACAATAACACCATGGGCTGAAATGCTTAGGAGGGAAGAATGACAGCCAAGGCCAAATTTGGCCCCACTCTTACCCTCTATACCTCATGTCAATTATTTCCAACTCTCAGTGCTCTTGTCTCATATACAAAGAAGGGGAGAACATACATAAGCTCTTTGTTTTCTCTGAAATGTTTGTCGAGAAATGCTAAAAAATAAAGTAGAAAACCAAACCTTTCATAAACTGTGAAGGAGGTTGTAGTTAATGTAGAAGTGTGGATGTATCACAGAGGTGCTGCCTTGAATCCACTGTTTCTTTGTGGATTTTGATTCTTACCTGCTTATTGTATATGAGAGGAAAGTCCGTGCAAAAATAAATATTCTATGCCTGATATACTGTGGGCACAATTAATTGGTGAATGATGAGAACATCTCATGATAATGTAGAACCAAATTTGCTTAACGTAAGTATTCCTTCAGAAATGAAGCCATTCAAGTTGTCTAAACAGATACCTGGAAGAGTCCCTTTGCTCCTAACTATTAGATTGTATGCAAGTAGGGATTTTTGTATTTGAATATCTTGCCTCAAATTTTTAATTTTGTTATTTTCTTACCCTGGCTTAATTGAGTGGAAGCAATGTGATAGATAATGCTGAGTAAAATTCCTGGGGCAGATTTCTTTCCAGAAAAGACAAAATTGGAAGGAAAAAGATGTATTTATTCCTTTATATACTAATTCAGTGGACTATTTCTGGGGTATCATTGTAAGGCATATTTTACGTTGAAACCATCTTATAATATAGTACCTTTGGTCCATATTAATAACAACCAACACTTACTGAGTGTTAAACTTTGTACATATAGCCTCTTATTTCCTATGAAAGACTTCATATCACAGGTACTACTGTTACTTTCATTTTGTAAGTGAGACTGAAGCAAGAAGAGGTTATGTAATCAGTCCAAGGTCACATACCTAGTAAGTGATAGAGCTGAATATTGAACTTCAATAGCCTGACTCCAGAGCCCGCAGGGTTCACCACTACCGTAACTGCATCAAGAGCCTGAAGGAAAACAGGATTTGTACATACCTTGGTGTAGAGAATGAAGGACAATGAAGTGCAACCAAGTATATGGAGAATTCTTCTACTGACTACTGTAAACTGTTTTGTCTCCTGCCGTCCTTTTTCTTGCTACCACCTCCCTTCTTTCCAATGTTTCTTGTCTTGCTCACTGCCTTTATTTCATTCTAGATAACAATACCCATAACTGTGTTTTCTTCTCACTGTATCTCCTCTTCCTGGTTGGTATCATTAATTCCAAGATTAGTAATCACTAGGTAATGGATTTCCAAATATATATCTCAATCTTGAGTTCCAAACACATGTCCAAGCTGACCTCTGTCAGCACCTGGTTGTCTCAAATCTCCTGAAACTCAACATGTCTAAAAATGATTCTATTGCCTTTGGATAGGGCTGTCCTGAGATTTACTTCTCTTCCTGTATTCACTGTCCCAGTTAATGACACCATTTCCTAATTTGCAATCTATGATTGGCAATTGCTACTTGTCACTCACTCAAATCCTCCCCATTTGAGGTCAGAGATCATCTCTCTCTTTTTTTGAAAATTGAGATATAATTGACATATAATATTATATTAGTTTCAGGTGTATAACATAATGATTGGATATTTATATATATTGTGAAATAGATCTAACACTATACATGATTACATTTTTTTTCTTGCTTTGAGAACTACTTTTAATTGAAGTATAGTTGACATAATGTTAGCTTCAGGTGTATAAGTCTGTACTGAGAACTTTTAAGATCTACTCTCACAGCAACTTTCAGACATATAATACAATATTATTAATTATTAAAGAGATCATCTCTTGAATCCAGCTGTTCCTCCTTCCTCCATGGCCTTTACTTTATTGAAGGTGTGAATCATGCCATGTTCAGCCTCTCTGACATGAGTTTTTCTCTGCTCCGGTTAGAACCTCCTCCATTTTTTTCTAGTATTACAATTCTTAACAATAAATTTAACCAAATTAATTTTTTACCTAGAGACATCTGTCAGTATTCTATCATTCACAAGATAAAATCTAAACTCAAGATGGTTGGCAAGTTCTTTCAAACACAGTTCTTGCCCTCTAAAGTTAAGAGTTTGTTTCTTGGTGTATGTCTCTCTCTTTTTTCCCTCTGCTCATTTATTTTGTTTCTTAAATTCCACATAGGAGGGAAATCATGTGGTATTTGTCTTTCTCGGCCTGACTTAATTTGCTTAGCATGATACTTTCTAGATCCATCCACATCATTGTAAATGCAAGATTTCATTCTTTTTATGGCTGAGTAATATTCCATATGTGTGTATGTGTATACACACACACACACACACACACACATATATACACACTGTGGGCACGATATACATCTTCTTTATCCATATATCAGTTGAGGACCACTTGGGCTGTTTCCGTAGTTTGGCTATTGTAGATTATTGTAGATAATGCTGGGGTACATGGATCCCTCTGAATTAATATTTGTGTATTCTTTGGGTAAATACCTAGTAGTGCAATTGCTGGATCATAGGGTAGTTCTATTTTTAACTTGAACCTCCATACTGTTTATGAACTGATGGTTACCAGAGGGGAGGTGGATTTGGGAATAGGTGAAATAAATGATGGGGATTAAGGAGTGCACTTGTGATGAGCACCAGGTGTTGTATGGAAGTGTTGAATCTCTAAATTGTACACCTGAAACTAATAAAAAAAAAAAAAGGAAAAAACAGTGTTCCTATCTATAGCAATATAAATACAAAACAACAACAACAAAAAGATAAAATGATTGTGGCTACCTGCTACCTATTCCTTATGCCCCAGCAATCCAAGAGCCCAATTTAGAGTCAAGATGAAGAAACTTTGGAAGTGCAAACTGAGCTGGAAAAGAGACTGCTTCCATTTGGGATCTCTCTCATACCCTCTCCAAGGTACCTTGGCTTACCCACTTCCTAAACTATTCTCTACCTTCCCACTCCCCATCTACTCTTTTTGTATTCAGCCTTGACATGTAAGCCACTAATAATGGAGGAGAGGTTGGTTGGAAGAGAGTCATCAAGACCTGAATTTAGGGTGGATTATTAAAAAGAAAACAAAATAAAATCAAACCAGAACAACAACAACAAAAAATTAAACCTTTCATACTGCCAAGATACACACTCTGCTAGTATCTCTGCTCTGCTTGTTATGGTCTAAATTGTGTTTCCTCAAAAATTCTTATGTTGATGTCCTAACCTGCAGTCCTCCAGAAAGTGATGTGTTTGGAGATAGTCTTTAAAGAGGTAATTAACATAAAATGGGGTCATTAAGGTAGCTCTAACCTGATATAAGAGGAGATTAAGACAAAGACATTTACAGAAGGAACACCACATAAAGACAAAGAAAATGGCCATCTACAAATCAAGGAGAGAGGCCTCAGAAGAAACCAATCCTGTCAACACCTTGATCTCAGACTTTGGCCTCTGAACTGTGAGGAAATAAATTTCTGTTGTTTAAACCACTCTGCTTTGCTATGGAACCCCTAGCAAACTAACACAATACTTTATAAAAACAATAATAGCTAGTACAGTGTTTGAATGCTTACTGTATGCCATGTTGTGCTCTATATGACTTATATATTTTTTAACTTATTTGGTCCTCACAACAACTATGAGGTAATATGACTTTATCTCGTTTATGTGAAGGACAAAGCTGCAGGATTAAACAGGTAGAAAAGCAGAGGAATTGGGATTTTAACCTAGAGAAGTTTTAATATACTCTGTGCTACCGCCCCTGCCCCTCATACATTCTGGGCTCTAGACATACCTGGCTTCCCGCATTCATGTTTTGACCATGATTCTGGAGGGTTTTTGTTTTTTAAGACTTTGCAGATGATACTTTCCCTTCTAGTAAATAGTATTAATCTTCCTCTGCTCTTGACCTAAATAAAATTTCACCTTCACTATGACCCAGATTAAGTCCCTCCTTCTCTGGGTGCCTATTGCACTGTGTATATCCCTTATCATAGCCCCTATATTGATTTTAACTGAGGCATCTCTCCCCCTCATTGAACTGTTCGCAATTTGGGGTCCAGTGGAGACTTAACATTATATTCTCCTGAAGCATTGACTACTATGCCTGAAACATAATAGGTAGTATGGTTGAAGGCACCCTACCTTCTGACTGTACTCTTTTATTTGGATATCTTTTAATGTTTATGATGGACTGCACCTATGATTTCAATTAATAGATTAAATGAAAACCTTGATGTTTTATAAATATAAATTCCTTAATAGATTCATTTGCCATTGTCTACTGACAGTGCTTACAGTTCAGCTTTCAGGAGTTTTATTCTCCACTTGCTATGAACTGACCTAAGCCAATTTGACTTTTATTATTGTCAAGTTATCTTTACATCAAAAACTAATGATGTAATGTATGGTGATTAACATAGCATAATAAAAAAAATTATCTTTAGTAGATTTCAACAGCCTCAGAGGACTAGAGGTAGGAGGGGACAATAGTTCTTGTCTCCCACAACCTTGCCATATGGGAGGTGGTATACTACAGTGAAGGCGGGTCTCCAATGGAACTCTGCCACACATACAAACACTTGCAGGCAAGTGAAACAGTTATCTAACCTGTAATGCTGCCTCCTGAAGTCCCTCTTCTCTGTCCTGTTGGAGACTCCACAAGCACCTTGGGTGAAAAATGCATGCTGAAGCAAATGACAATATTCTGATGGCAGGAAGAATTAACCTTCCAGCTGAGCAAGGTATATTTGCAACGATGCAAATCCTGTGCAGCATATCAAGTCAATCACGTCTCGAACACCACTCGTTTTACTAATGAAAAATTATTTCTGATAGCCTTTTTGTTAGTTTGAAGCCCACTAGAAAGGATTTCATTTTCTGAAGTACTTGTTACCCTTTGGAGAGGAGACTTCTGGTTAGGATCTTTCAAATGCTATTTAAATACCTGAGTGTGAGTTCCTAGTTACAATCCTTCAAATGTTGGTTAACTGCATATAGGATGTAATTTGCTACACATACACACAGGTATTTGTAGTGAAGTACTTAAAATTAAAGCTATACAGGATAGTGTCAAAGAGTTTTCCAAAGTGACCGTCTAAATTTATACTCTCAGAAGGAAATGAGAGTTCTAGTTGCTCCACATCCTCACCATCACCTGACATTGTCAGTCAAATTTTTTAAATCTAGCCATTCTGTTGGATATATAGCCCTATTTCACTGTGCTTTTTTTTTTTAATTTTTTTTTTAAAGATTTTATTTATTATTTGACAGAGAGAATGAGAGAGAGAGAGCACATGAGATGGGGGAGGGTCAGAGGGAGAAGCAGACTCCTCCCCGAGCAGGGAGCCCGATGCGGGACTCGATCCTGGGACTCCGGGATCATTACCTGAGCCGAAGGCAGTCGCTCAACCGACTGAGCCACCCAGGCGCCCCTCACTGTGCTTTTAATTGCATTTTCATCATGGCTAATGAGGTTTGGCAGCTTTTCACATATTTATGAGTCATATAGATGTGCTATTTGTGAAATGTCTTTTCTTTTGCTTATTTTTCTGAGTTGTCTGTCTTTTCCATATTGATTTATAGGAACAGTATATTTTTAATATTTTCAGAACCTGGGGCAAGAGTACAAATATCTTCTCTCTGATTTCTTGGCTTCTCTTTTTTTATGCTGCTTAATTTTAGTGTAGTTTAATTTATCAATGAGAATTTTATCTGGAGTTGGACTATTCACCAGTCATATTATGTGATCTTCATACAAAGTCTGGGGAGAGGAGGAAAAATATTTTATTCTTTAAAATGAGTTTATACTAAGTCAGAAATTTTTATTAATACCAACCTAAAATATTGAACAATAGAAGTCCCACAAGGGGAAAAGTAGAAGGAAAACACATCTAAAGACAAAAGCACTTGCTTCTTACTAATCCATAGATGTTATGACCAAGGGTTAATCTAACCAAATTTTGTAAGCCCATAACTAGGATGCTTCTTTCTGGCACATCTGTATTCTTAATTTGCTTTCACATCCTTGTTTTATGGATTTGGGCCATCAAAAGTCACTGTGAGTTCCCATAGCTTTTCCTCTGAGTATTTCTCCTTAAGGAATCATTTTCTGACAACTTTCTACTGGAAACTGCTTTTTAAGCTCCTTCTCCAAAGGTTCCAACATCACTAGAGCCTTATTTCTTTTATGAATCAGAGAAAGTAAGTATAAAAAACATTAATGTTGCATCATTATGCTGATGAGAGTGTGACTAATTTTTTGCAATCAGAAAAAGGGAAACTGCTCATTTCCTATTAAAGCATAGAACAAGCTTTTCCCTGACAGATTTTTTCAAGTAGTAACTGCTGCCTAGGCATTCCCTGAATTTTTTTGACAAGGTGGAGACTTAATGTCATTTCCAGCAATGGCTTGAGTGTACCAAAGTTTAAAAGATTGCTGGTGAACAAAGGATTTTATGAAAAGAATTTCTCAGTGGTTCTATACAGTGACAGTCAGACTACTAAAAGATCATTAACCCATATTAGGGAATATTTTATAATCAAATTTGAGTAATAATAATAAGCTGTCAACCTGCTTAATGGCAAATGGAATCCAAGACTGACTCTTATACTAAGTTCCATCCTATAGCCAAGATTATTTTTTCATTGTTCATCCTTAAATTATTGACTTTATTTTCACATGTTGGATTGTGAAGAGATATGAGGTCTGTTTAGAAGTCATATACAAAACAGTAATAGAAAAACTTGTTTTTCTCAAGTGAGGAAAGTTTCCTAAAGGAAATAGACCTTTAGATGAGTTTGAAAGAGTGAATGAATTGACAAGGGGAAGCTAGAGTTAGGTGAGGAGTAGAAGATAGCCCAATGAAAGGCTTGCAAAAGGAAGTGAAGGGCAGTTTTCAAAGGACAGACATGGAATGAACGGTATTCAAACTACTCTGGAAAAGCTATAAATCAAACCTGTAGATGAGAGGTAGTAGAAGGCATATCATTGAAAGGTGTTAAAATAACAGTGTTTTGAGTACCATATAAGAGCTGAGCTGTGTTTTAATGAGCTCTACATTTAAGCTATCCCTCTTCCTTATATATGCCATAGTTACATTTTCTTCATCTCAGTTGACACTGTAAATTACTTTAACTATATCTTACTTCCTTTTCTCAGCTGCAATATTATTTCTAACTATAGCATCATATTTGATGAATCTCAATTTTCTTATATTTACATTTCTTTAATTACTCTTAGACATTTTTTTTTTGCCACATGCTTTTTTCTTTTTTTTCTTTTTTTTAGCCTTACTCTTTTCCACAAACTGTCTTCATGTTATCTGAAGGAAATGTATAACTTTTATAATCTGTTATTATATTATAACATCCTTTTGAAAGTCCTTTATATCTAGCCGCAGTCTTTCATGTTGTCCTATAATTGTCTTTCCTTCTCTCAAATATTAGTTAGACCATAAGGTTATGATCTTCAAAGTAGTCATGGTCATTGTGTCATGTGTCTTCCATGTCCTTTTCTATGAGTCCACATCTTGTACTTGTTCCACAGAGACTGCCCTCTCTAGGCCTTTAGTAACTGTGGTCTATTTCTTGAACTGTTTGCCTGCACACTCCATTCCTCTTACTGTTACTGGTCATAACACAGAAAAATAAAAATCTATCTTCTTTCAACACTTCCTTCTGCTAGGAGCTTTACATAAATTATTTCCAGTGATCTGTATTAAGAAAAGTGATACCCAGAAAAGTTAAATGGTTTGTCTAAGTTTACACGGAAATAAGTAGCAGAGCCAGACTGAAATTTCATCTGACAAATTTCTAAGCTTACACTTTTAATTATTATACAAACCAAGATAAAATATTCAGTACATTCTATATGTTTATCTGGAAGAGGAAAAAAAATAATAAAACATGGTGCCTTCCCTCAGTGGATTCATGGTGAGCTAGGAATACTAAATAGGGAGAATAAGATAGTCTTTCTTTTTAAGATTTTATTATTTATTTATTTATTTATTTATTTATTTATTTATTTATTTATTTAGGAGAGAGAGAGGCAGGGCAGGGAGGAGCAGAGGGAGAGGGACAAGCAAATTCTGTGCTGAGTGCGAGACTCATCATGGGGTCCTGAGATCATGACTTGAGCCAAAATCAAGTGTTGGTCATTCAACCAATTGCACCCCAAGAATAAGATATTCTTAATCATATTCTTAATATGATGTTAATCATTTTCTAAATATGAGAATTACTGTGTATAAAAGTAGTTGGGTCATACAGGAAGCTGGTAAAGTTTAACTGGATTTAATTCTGGCTTAGTAGTGCAGGAGGTATACTGAATGGTCAAACTGGAAGGCATAGCTAGATAAAGCTTCTTGGAGGAGATGCAACTTCAATGAGGTTTGCATTCTTTCCCCATTACTGGATTCTCCTCGTACAGGGCAATTTCTTAAAGATCTGCTTATTGAGCCTCTTCACTGTCTTCTGGATCACTTATGAATCTACCTAGGTCATCTGGAATACTCAATCCTTTCCCCAAGGTACTGGCCACAACTCCTCAAACCAGAGCTTGCACTGAACATTCCATTAATGCTCTTTATCTATTACACAGACAATGAAAATACTATGCAGCCACTGAAAATACTAAACATTAAGCTGTCATCATTTTATTACACAACCATTCCATAGTCGTATATTCAGGAGTTATCACATGATTCAAAGTCTAACTCTTTATCAAAGTAAGGTAACTAATTGGGTGTACTTATACAATTCTGTGTTGCACTTTACAATTTCTGAAGCATTTACAGATCCATTAATTTCCTTGAGTCCTGAAGGGTTTCACGTTTTGTGGACATTTATGACAAAATCCTCCCCACAAATGTTAAAAAATGTTCCTTCACCTGACACATGTCAAAGGTGAAAAGTAGTGCAGAATATGACAGTAAACATGATGTAATTTCCAAGTGATGGAGCATGGAAATTCAAGTAAAATGAAGTTTCTTAGCTTGAATCATTTCTCTTAGTAAAATTGCAATCCAGCAGCCATACAGACTGGATTAATACTTAACCTTTTAGACTGAAATGTATTAGTATCCTATGATACTATGGCTCAAAAGCCATAGGCATTTTTCTTTTTTTTTTGGTTTAAACTTATTTCTATTAAAATTCATTCCATTTTTTTTCTGTTGCTTGCTGTGTTAGGCTAATATTCAGGGAAATATTCATTATCAATGAAGGTACAAAAATGTCTTTAACATTCCTTTAAGTTTTTAAGGAAACATTTGCATATACAGTAGATACATGTGTAGGAATTCATTCAAATTTATTGCATTTTATTCCTGCATTAATTTTGACAGACACACTTGCTTTATCACATTACTAGATAAGAATTTATTCAAATCTATTTCATACTATGGCCTGCTTCTTAGTTACTAGTATTCACTGATTTGCCATATTTAACACAAAATTCAATTAGTTTTAGATAATCTCTTTCCTTTTTCTTCAATTCAAATTTCATCAAGAAGTTTATATCAGGACTTAATAGTTTTATTTCATTTCTAATTAGTTAGCATGTTCTTAGCTGCAAGGGACAGGAAAAAAACAAGATGTCTGGAGATAGAATTGTCCAGGGTTAGTAATTTAGAAATTCAATTGCAATTTTCAGGACCCAGTTTTGTTCCCTGTCTTTCTCCTCTGTCATCATCTGCTTGTCATTCTTGTCCCTGCTGGTCAAGACATGAGTGACACAGTTGCCGACATCATGGGCAGTCACTACAACATACAATAAATGAAGAGGGGAAGTTTTTTCATGTATGTATTTATAGATACAAGGACCTTCTTCCAGCAACTTCCTAGTGGACTTCCTCTTATATCTCATTGCCCAAGACTGCACCACCTGTCTTTAATAGATGATTCACTGAAAAAAGAATCAAATGGTCATGATTGACTTTGACAAATCACCCTCTACTGCCTTTGGGGCTGAGGATAGGACTGCCTCTCTCGGGCCCACATCCCTGCCAAGGAAGGTAAATAGCTGAAAAAAAAAAAAACCAAAAAGACAAAAAAACTGAGTTTCTGCCAGCCAAAGAATAGAAAGTATTTGGAAAGTTAAAAAAATTGCTTATAGAGAGGGCGGAGCAAGATGGCGGAGGAGTAGGAGACCTGGATTTTGTCTCCTCTCAGGAATTCAGCTGGATAGGGATCAAACCATTCTGAACACCTACAAACTCAACAGGAGATCGAAGAAAAGAAGAGCAACAACTCTCTCATCAGAAAAGCGACCACTTTCTGGAAGGTAGGACGTGCGGAGAAGTGAATCCGAGGCGTATTCGGGAGGATAGACGGCGGGGGAGGGGCCTCCGGTGGCCGCTTCTGGCAAGTGATAGAGCCGCGGAGCACAAAATCGGAACTTTTAAAAGTCTGCTCCGCTGAGGGACGTCACTCCGGTGGCTAAGCGGGGGGTGGAACCCTCCGGGACAGTGTGGTCTCAGGACCCTCGGGGTCACAGAAAGACCAGGGGTGCCTGAGTGTGGCCGAGCTCCCAGGTATCGGAGCAGGGAAGCCGGCTGCAGAGGCGGAGCCCAGGCGCGGGCTCTCAGCTCGGGGTTGCCATAAACCGTGATCTGCAGCACAGTCGGGCCCCTGCTCCTCCAGCAGGGACCCAACAAGCGGCAGATCCGGGGAGACTCACCTTCCTCCCCCGGGAGGAGCTGCACGGGAGTGCACCGCAGGGATGTGCTGGGTTTGGAGACTCCACCCAGGATCGGGTGCCAGAGATAGAAACGCGCGGTCACAGGCCGGGTGAGCACGGAGTGCGGCTGGAGACCGGGGAGACGGGAGTGACTGACGGCTTTTCTCAGGGGGCTCACTGAGGAGTGGGGCCCCGAGTTCTCAGCTCCTCCGTGGCGGAGATTGGGAGGCCGCCATTTTCACTCTCCGCCTCCAAAGCTGTACGGAAAGCTCGCAGGGAACAAAAGCCCCAGAGAGCAAACCCGAGCAGATTACTTAGCTGGGAGGGGGCAAGGGCGGGGCAATTCTGCCTCCGGCAAAGACATTTGGAAACCACGGCAACAGGCCCCTCCCCAGAAGATCAGCGAGAACAGCCAGCCAAGACCAAGTTTACCCATCAATGAGAACGGCAGAACTCCAGCTCTAGGGGACTACTGCACATAGAATTCATGGCTTTTTTACCATGATTCTGTAGTCTTTCAAAGTTAATTTTTTTTTAACTGTCTTTTTTTCTTTTTTTTTTCTTTTTGAATTTTTCTTTTTCCCTTTTTCAACCAACATCTTATCAATCCCTTTTTAAAAAAAAAAAAAACATTTTTATTTTTCATTTTTAGAGTCATATTCTATCCCTTCATAGTAGTTACCCATATTTTTGGCTTATATATATAAGTTGTTCTCTCTTTAAAATTTTGAGATAGTTTCTTCTAACAGATCAAAATATACCCTAAATCTCTAGTATATGGTATTTTCTATTCCCCTGCCTGATCACATCCTCTCCCTTTTTTCTTTCTTTTTTTAAATCCTCTTCTTTCTTTTTTCAAACAACTTCTTATCAATTCCTTTTATAAAATTTTTTATAATTTCCATCTTTACAGTCATATTCCATCCCTTCATCAGATCAACCCTTATTTTTGTACATATATAAGTTTTTCTTTCTTTAAAATTTTGGGAGGCACTTTCTTCTAAAAGACCAAAATACACCCCAAATCTAGTGTGTGGCACTGATCTATATACCAGCCTGATCATATTGGATCACATTCTGGTTTTTCTGTTGTTGTTGTTTTGTTTTGTTTGTTTTTGTTTTTATCTTTATCTTTTTCTTTTTTTTCTTTTTCTTTTTTCTCTCTTTCCCTTTCTTTTCCCACTGCTTCAAGTCTTTTCTGATTTGTTTAGAGTATATTTTCTGGGGATGTTGTTACTCTGCTAGCATTTTGTTCTCTCATTAATCTATTCTCCTCTGCACAAAATGACAAGATGGAAAAAATCACCTCAAAAAAAAAAGAACAAGAGGCAGTACTGACTGCCAGGGACCTACTCAATATGGACATTAGTACGATGTCAGATCTAGAGTTCAGAATCATCACTTTAAAGATACTAGCTGGGCTTGAAAAAAATATGGAAGTTATTAGAGAAACCCTTTCTGGAGAAGTAAAAGAACTAAAATCCAACCAAGTAGAAATCAAAAACGCTATTAATGAGGTGCAATCAAAAATGGGGGCGCTAACTGCTAGAATAAATGAGGCAGAAGAGAGAATCAGTAATATAGAAGATGAAATGATGGAAAATAAAGAAGCTGAGAAAAAGAGAGATAAACAACTACTGGATCACGAGGGCAGAATTCGAGAGATAAGCGATACCATAAGACGAAACAACATTAGAATAATTGGGATCCCAGAAGAAGAAGAAAGAGAGAGAGGGGCAGAAGGTATATTGCAGCAAATTATAGCAGAGAACTTCCCTAATTTGGGGAAGGAAACAGGCATGAAAATCCAGGAAGCACAGAGAACCCCTCTCAAAATCAATAAAAATAGGTCAACACCCCGACATCTAATAGTAAAACTTACGAGTCTCAGAGACAAAGAAAAAATCCTGAAAGCAGCTTGGGAGAAGAGATATGTAACCTACAAGGGTAGAAACATTAGATTGGCAACAGACCTATCCACAGAGACCTGGCAGGCCAGAAAGGACTGGCAGGATATATTCAGAGCACTAAATGAGAAAAATATGCAGCCAAGAATACTCTATCCAGCTAGGCTGTCATTGAAAATTGAAGGAGAGATAAAAAGCTTCCAGGACAAACAAAAACTAAAGGAATTTGCAAACACAAAACCAGCCCTACAGGAAATCTTAAAAGGGGTCCTCTAAGCAAAGAGAGAGCCTAAAAGCAACATAGACCAGAAAGGAACACAGACAATATACGGTAACAGTCACCTTACAGGCAATACAATGGCACTAAATTCCTATCTTTCAATAGTTACCCTAAATGTAAATGGGCTCAATGCCCCAATCAAAAGACACAGGCTATCAGACTGGATTAAAAAACAAGACCCATCGATATGCTGTCTGCAAGAGACTCATTTTCGACCCAAAGACAGCCCCAGATTGAAAGTGAGAGGGTGGAAAACCATTTACCCTGCTAATGGACACCAAAAAAAAGCTGGTGTGGCAATCCTTATATCAGACAAATTAGATTTTAAACCAAAGACTGTAATAAGAGATGAGGAAGGACACTATATCATACTTAAAGGATCTATCCAACAAGAAGATCTAACAATTATAAATATCTATGCCCCTAACATGGGAGCAGCCAATTATATAAGCCAATTAATAACAAAAGCAAAGAAACACATCGACAACAATACAGTAATAGTGGGGGACTTTAACACCCCCCTCACTGAAATGGACAGATCGTCTAAGCAAAAGATCAACAAGGAAATAAAGACTTTAAATGACACACTGGACCAAATGGACTTCACAGACATATTCAGAACATTCCACCCCAAAGCAATGGAATACACATTCTTCTCTAGTGCCCATGGAACATTCTCCAGAATAGATCACATCCTAGGTCATAAATCAGGTCTCAACCGGTACCAAAAGATTGGAATCATTCCCTGCCTATTTTCAGACCACAATGCTTTGAAACTAGAGCTCAATCACAAGACAAAAGTCAGAAAGAACTCAAATACATGGAGACTAAAGAGCATCCTACTGAAGAACGAATGGGTCAACCAGGAAATTAAAGAAGAATTAAAAAAATACATGGAAACCAATGAAAATGAAAACACAACTATTCAAAATCTTTGGGATGCAGCAAAGGCAGTCCTAAGAGGAAAGTATATAGCAATACAAGCCTTTCTCAAGAAACAAGAAAGGTCTCAAGTACACAACCTAACCTTACACCTAAAGGAGCTGGAGAAAGAACAGCAAATAAAGCCTAAACCCAGCAGGAGAAGAGAAATAATAAAGATCAGAGCAGAAATCAATGAAATAGAAACTAAAAGAACAGTAGAACAGATCAACGAAACTAGGAGCTGGTTCTTTGAAAGAATTAACAAGATTGATAAACCCCTGGCCAGACTTATCAAAAAGAGAAGAGAAATGACCCACATCAACAAAATCATGAATGAAAGAGGAGAGATGACAACCAACACCAAAGAAATACAAACAATTATAAGAACATATTATGAGCAACTCTATGCCAGCAAATTAAATAACCTGGAAGAAATGGATGCATTCCTAGAGATGTACCAACTACCAAAACTGAACCAGGATGAAATAGAAAACCTGAACAGACCTATAACCACTAAGGAAATTGAAGCAGTCATCAAAAATCTCCCAAAAAACAAGAGCCCAGGGCCAGATGGCTTCCCAGGGGAATTCTACCAAACATTTCAAGAAGAATTAATACCTATTCTTCTGAAACTGTTCCAAAAAATAGAAATGGAAGGAAAACTTCCAAACTCGTTTTATGAGGCCAGCATTACCTTGATCCCAAAACCAGACAAAGACCCCATCAAAAAGGAGAATTACAGACCAATATCCCTGATGAACATGGATGCAAAAATTCTCACCAAAATACTAGCCAATAGGATCCAACAGTACATTAAAAGGATTATTCACCATGACCAAGTGGGATTTATCCCTGGGCTGCAAGGTTGGTTCAACATCCGCAAATCAATGTGATACAATACATTAACAAAAGAAAGAACAAGAATCATATGATCCTCTCAATAGATGCAGAAAAAGCATTTGACAAAGTACAGCATCCTTTCTTGATCAAAACTCTTCAGAGTATAGGGATAGAGGGTACATACCTCAATATCATAAAAGCCATCTATGAAAAACCTACAGCGAATATCATTCTCAATGGGGAAGAACTGAGAGCTTTCCCCCTAAGGTCAGGAACGCGGCAGGGATGTCCACTATCACCACTGCTATTCAACATAGTATTGGAAGTCCTAGCCACAGCAATCAGACAACAAAAAGAAATCAAAGGCATCCAAATTGGCAAGGAAGAAGTCAAACTCTCACTCTTTGCAGATGATATGATACTTTATGTGGAAAACCCAAAAGACTCCACCCCCAAACTGCTAGAACTCATACAGGAATTCAGTAAAGTGGCAGGATATAAAATCAATGCACAGAAGTCAGTGGCATTCCTATACACCAACAACAAGACAGAAGAAAGAGAAATTAAGGAGTCGATCCCATTACAATTGCACCCAAAACCATAAGATACCTAGGAATAAATCTAACCAAAGAGACAAAGGATCTGTACTCAGAAAACTATAAAATACTCATGAAAGAAATTGAGGAAGACACAAAGAAATGGAAAAACATTCCATGCTCATGGATTGGAAGAACAAATATTGTGAAGATGTCAATGCTACCTAGAGCAATCTACACGTTCAATGCAATCCCCATCAAAATACCATCCACTTTTTTCAAAGAAATGGAACAAATAATCCTAAAATTTGTATGGAACCAGAAAAGACCCTGAATAGCCAGAGGAATGTTGAAAAAGAAAAGCAAAGCCGGCGGGATCACAATTCCGGACTTCCAGCTCTATTACAAAGCTGTCATCATCAAGACAGCATGGTACTGGCACAAAAACAGACACATAGATCAATGGAACAGAATAGAGAGCCCTGAAATGGACCCTCAACTCTATGGTCAACTCATCTTTGACAAAGCAGGAAAGAATGTCCAATGGAATAAAGACAGTCTCTTCAACAAATGGTGTTGGGAAAATTGGATAGCCACATGCAGAAGAATGAAACTGGACCATTTCCTTACACCACACACAAAAATAGACTCCAAATGGTTGAAAGACCTCAATGTGAGACAGGAGTCCATCAAAATCCTAAAGGAGAACACAGGCAGCAACCTCTTTGACCTCAGCCGAAGCAACTTCTTCCTAGAAACATCGCCAAAGGCAAGGGAGGCAAGGGCAAAAATGAACTATTGGGACTTCATCAAGATAAAAAGCTTTTGCAAAGCAAAGGAAACAGTCAACAAAACCAAAAGACAACCGACAGAATGGGAGAAGGTATTTGCAAATGACATATCAGATAAAGGGCTAGTATCCAAAATCTATAAAGAACTCATCAAACTCAACACCAAAGAACAAACAATCCAATCAAGAAATGGGCAGAAGACATGAACAGACATTTTTCCAAAGAAGACATCCAAATGGCCAACAGAGACATGAAAAAGTGTTCAATATCACTCGGCATCAGGGAAATCCAAGTCAAAACCTCAATGAGATACCACCTCACACCAGTCAGAATGGCTAAAATTAACAAGTCAGGAAACGACAGATGTTGGCGGGGATGCGGAGAAAGGGGAACCCTCCTACACTGTTGGTGGGAATGCAAGCTGGTGCAGCCACTCTGGAAAACAGTATGGAGGTTCCTCAAAAAGTTGAAAATAGAGCTCCCATATGATCCAGCAATTGCACTACTGGGTGTTTACCCCAAAGATACAAAAGTAGGGATCCGAAGGGGTACGTGCACCCCAATGTTTATAGCAGCAATGTCCACAATAGCCAAACTGTGGAAAGAGCCAAGATGTCCATCGACAGACGACTGGATAAAGAAGATGTGGTATATATATACAATGGAATATTATGCAGCCATCAAAAGGAATGAGATCTTGCCATTTGCAACGATGTGGATGGAACTGGAGGGTATTATGTTGAGTGAAATAAGTCAAACAGAGAAAGACATGTATCATATGATCTCACTGATATGAGGAATTCTTAATCTCAGGAAACAAACTGAGGGTTGCTGGAGTGGGGGGTGGGGTGGGAAGGATGGGGTGACTGGGTGACAGACACTGGGGAGGGTATGTGTTCTGGTAAGCGCTGTGAATTGTGCAAGACTGTTGAATCTCAGATCTGTACCTCTGAAACAAATAATGCAATATATGTTAAGAAAAAAAAAAAAGAAGAAGAAGAAGGTAGTGGGAGGGGAAGAATGAAGCGGGGGAAATCGGAGGGGTAGACGAACCATGAGAGACGATGGACTGTGAAAAACAAACTGAGGGTTCTAGAGGGGAGGTGGGTGGGAGGATGGGTTAGCCTGGTGGTGGGTATTAAACAGGGCACGTTCTACATGGAGCAATGGGTGTTATGCACAAACAATGAATCATGAAACACTTCATCTAAAACTAATGATGTAATGTATGGGGATTAACATAAGAATAAAAATTTAAAAAAAAATAAAATAAAAAAATAAAAAAAAATAATCATTTAAAAAAAAAAAAACTATTGTAATATAGAAATTTAACCAAAGTGAAGCACAATTCTGTTGGGTTTATATCTCTATGTTTCAAGTCTATAATCTCCAAAATCAATAGACAGAATTATGTAAGTTAAGAATAAGATACTAGAGGGTGCCTGGGTGGCTCAGTTGGTTAAGCGACTGCCTTCGGCTCAGGTCATGATCCTGGAGTCCCGGGATCGAGTCCCACATCGGGCTCCCTGCTTGGCAGGGAGCCTGCTTCTCCCTCTGACCCTCCCCCCTCTCATGTGCTCTCTGTCTCTCTCATTCTCTCTGTCTCAGATAAATAAATAAAATCTTTAAAAAAAAAAAAGAGTAAGATACTAGAGTAAGAAAAAATAGATTTGTTGGGAAGAAAATATACTTTAAGTTTTCCTAATTTTAATAAATATTACCTTACAAAAAAAAAAAAATTGCTTATACTCCCTAGTATTATCCCTTTTTCCTTTTAAGCACAATTCTGGCCCTACTTGATTCTTTTCCTATTGCTAAATAACCCTTTCCAATATTTCACAAAATTTAACTGTATTTAAATACTATTTAAGTGTAACTATATACTATTAAATAAGAATAATTTGTTTTGTAGTTGCAGACAGTAACATGGTTTTGGTTATAACAGGATACAGAATTGAAGGGTCCAAAGTTGAGATTTGTTTCTAGAACTATCTGTCATTTCTTTTCAGGTCTCAAGGCTGTCTCTTGGCTTCAACTTTATTGAGGTGATTATAAGTAAGTTCAGTCCAGATTCAGTGACTTCTTGGTCAAATCTATAATGATTATTTCAGCCCAGCTGAGTTCTTCTCTTGCTCTTGCTGGTACTAGTGAACTCACTGGGGATCTTACATAGCCACCTGATGCTGGAGTTGGTGGGAAAGGGAGGGTGCATGTACTTAGACCTCTTCCTCTGCCTCTGCTTCCCACACTGTCATCAATAAACAATATCCTTTTGGCCTGTGATCACAGAGTAAGTGATACCAGTGGTGGCTTTAGTGGGTATTGCATTTGGTTCTAGCAAAGGTTCAGAATATAGAAAATTCCATGTTGATGCAGCTTCTCCCCTCCTATCCCTGGTTGGGGGCCCAGGCCCTTCTCCCCATACTAGCAGCACACCCACTGTGGAGCTGGCCATAATTTCCCCCCTCACTCCAGTTGCACAGAAAACATAAATCACGACAGCTTTCTCAGGTCCTCAATCACTACAGAGGGCGTGTATCTTGGTTTTCTAGGGCTACCTTACCAAATTAACATACATTTGGTGGTTTAAAATAACTGGCATTTATTCTCAAATTTTTGGAGACTAGAAATAATTATTAATTAATTAATAATTAATTATATATATATATATATATATATATATATATATATATATATATGGAGACTGAGATCTAGGGAGAATCCTTCCTTGCCTCTCCCAGATCCTGGCTGTATAACTCCTTTCTCACCCTCCATCTTCACACAGCCTTCTCTTCTCCCTGTATCTATCTGCATCTTCTTCTCTTCTGTCTTATGAGGATAGCTACCATTGGGTCTATGACCCACTCATATAATCCACAATGGTCTCATCTTGAGATCTTTAACTTAATTGCATCTGCGAAGACCCTTTTCCTAAATAAGGTCACATTCACAGGTCTCAGGGTTTAAGATGAGGACATATGTTTTGGGGGGCCACTATTCACCCTGCTACAGGGAGTGGAAGTCTGAGGCCTGTCTCATGCCATGTGGGTCATGCTGCCACTTCTCTTGCTTTCTCCTAAACCCAGTTGTACAGAACCCACTTACAGGACTGTTTCTCTCAAGTGGCAGATAGGAAACAAGTCTGACTCTTCTCTCAAATGCCCCCCAAATTTCATGAGGGGCCTTCTTGCATTTTCTTCCCTCCCTTCCCATCCCACCTCCACCCCCTTAAGATTCTGCTTTAAGAGGTCAAGGGGCACAAACTCCATTCGATTTCTCACTCTGTACTTGTTTGTCCTTGTATTCTTCACTGCCCTCTCCCCTCCCCACAGCCACACCCCCCATCATAGTGTTTTCTCTGGAAGGGTGGGGGGTGAAGTACCAACCATCTCTGATCTTTTTGTTTCACATCAAAAACAGTACTTCTTTGGACTTAGCAATTTAGAGTTGAGATCTCTGCCACTGGGGTGAGCCCTCTTCACTCAAATGGACATCATTAGGTTTAGCCTTAGATGGAGGAAGAACTAACAGGAACAGAAAGGTGTCCACTCAACTGACATTTTACAAGTCATCCAGCCCCACTTACAAATTGAGAATTATCACTCAGGTCCACTCAAAAATGCTCTTCTTTTAGCTTCTCTAAGTACCTAGAAGTTGCTTGAAAACCTCAAGTCATTTAAGTTATTTTTCTTTTCCATTTGGGTAGTATTATCATCCACATAAACATTTTAGTGCAGCTCTTGCGAATACAAAATAATTTTGGGCTGATGGCAACTCTGGACCACCTCTATTCTTTTGAAATAAGTGAACCCTTATCTGTCCATTTTGAAGATTTTCATGGTTCATGTAAATTGCTACAAGATTGATTTTGCTGCGGTTGAGCAGAATTGGTTAAAATCAGACATACAATTGGTGCCTTAGTAAGGAAAGAGTGACTGGGTCTTTGTTCCCAGAGCCCCCCAATTTAGAATTTATAAACATTATAAAAATTGATTTAAAAAGTTGTATGCTCTCCATATCTCAGAAAATGACCTTTCCCAGCAGTGGAAATGGGTGCAGGAAGAAATAGCTATAGGCTATCAGAAAGAGAGAGCTTGGACAGTGAAGGGAGACAGCCCAGGAACCAAGAAGAGGCTGAAATTTAGAGGTAGAGGGTGGCTGGCAGGGAGCATTTAATGGGCTGAGCTCCTGGTAGGGGTAGGGGAGTGAGAAGACAACAGATGTTTCTGGAATAATACTCTGTCAGTGGAGGAAACGTGTCTACAGAGATACCCCCCACCCCCACCCCAAAGCCTGGCAGCACACCCATCCACTTGTCAAATTACCACACACTTAACAGCCTAAATATTAATTTAGTATCTTACAGTTCTGAAGTTCAGAAATCCAACATAAGTATCACTGGGCTAAAATCAAGGTGAATAGTAACAACTTTTAATTTTTATTTATAAAGTATTCTGGTATCAAGATCCTCTATTAATAACATTAATTGAAGCTGAATTTTTAAAATAAGGATTACATTTAAATCCCACTGGCATGAGCTCTTTAATAGGTTGCAGAGAAAGATTTTATATCCTGAGATGTTTTTTAGACTTTAATGTGCTACCTCCATGACCTATGACCTACTAAGTTCTTTTGTCACAACTGTCATCATTAAGTCATATGTTTACAAGTTAACTTTAACCTCTTGTTTCACTATGAATATGCTTGGCAAAGCTTAAGCAATCTGTGTAGGTGGCATAACATCTTAGGGATTTTAAATGCCAGATGGATTCCCATTTTGAGTTGACCTATTAAAGTCCTATCCTGACCTAGGATTTGATAATCAAATAAATCAGTTATTAATTTATCATAGAAATTGAATTTACATAAAACGTATAAGAACAGGGCCAGTGGAAAATTATGTAGGAGTATTCAACTATTTTGAAAGGGGAATGCAAATCTTCCCTAACATCGTGGTCAGAGTGAAGTAACAGGTAAAACAGGATGAAAGAAGTTAGACTTAAACCTCAACAAATGAAATTTTATATCTGGTGGATCCCATGCTTCCTGCTAGGGATATCTGAAGAAGGTAGCAGGGTGAGAGGGGCTTGACATATCTTTATAGGTTAGAGTGTACAAATCTCAGAAGGGAGATTTAGGTCCTGTGCAAAAGCTCCAACACATATTGAAAACATTCATAAAGTCAAGTTTGTTCCAAGTGGACTATTAACAGCTAGACAACAATGTGCTCATTTACAATGTAAAAGTAAATGGGTCATTTAAACTAGGTTACCAGCAGATCGAAATGGGAATAGGGAGGTTTATGTGAAAGAAGAAAGGGACAAAGGGAGCAGGGCACCTGTAAGCTCTGATATCTGTAAATTTCGGCAAGGCAGTGGGAGTCAGGACACGTTAGCTTGAGTACTTTTGAAAAGAACATAATTTGCAGTTTTGCATCTCTCCAAAGTTGTTTTGTGTCTCAGTGGGAGCACACTGTTTCGTCAAAATGGCAAATGGCCAGTAAGGAAATAAATGAAATAAAATTCTCATTGAGGGGGAGAGCTAGCCAGCGAGAAATCTGGGGCATAATCCTTTGAACAAACGGCAATAGGAAGGTAGAATGATATTTAAAGTACAAAAGAAGTGGCATGAAGGGAAGCTTTCAGACTTTCAAGAAAACCGTAAGAAAACTTGTGGTCTGTGATGTTATTTGTGACTACAAGAAGGAAGACCTCATGACTTTAGGAAACATTTCTAAAAATCAGATTCATATATATGCAAAGAGAAGCATTTAGTTCTATTAACACCAAGTAATATCATCTGCATTATTTGTATTACTAATGAAAGTCTAAATCTATGAGATACCTTAAAAATATCATGCTGTTATTAAAATAGAAATAATAATAGCCTGTGCATAACAACTTGGATTTATAGCAATTTATAGATATTGATTATGCTCATTCTATCTAATTAAATGAGTAATAAAAGGCCATTTGGGAAGCATAAAGTTTTCTACTGCTTTTTATAATAGGAAGAGATAACATATCATTTTTTTAAGTGGGAAAATATTCTTGCTGGGATGTTAATAACAGTGAATACATGAAACCAAAAGACATGGAAACCAGAGAAAGAAGAGTTTGAGAAGAATATGAAGTGAAAGAGAACAATTGGGGCTGAAACTACTACTCAAAGCCCAGCCCTAGCAATTGGAACTTTGATGAAGATACATATGAAGGACAGTACCCACGCTATTGACATGGAGAGAGCATGGGCAGTCAGGAAAACACTATGTCTCATGGAACAGTATTTTATACAACCAAAGAGGTCCATTTTTCATCTTTTCTGCCCCTCTCAACCTTACCAAATAAATCCAATACAGAATGCCTATTAACTCTGCTAGTCTAAAATAAGCATTGGGGCGCCTGGGTGGCTCAGTTGGTTAAGCGACTGCCTTCGGCTCAGGTCATGATCCCGGGGTCCTGGGATCGAGTCCCACATCGGGCTCCCGGCTCAGCGGGGAGCCTGCTTCTCCCTCTGACCCTCTCCTCTCTCATGCTGTTTCTCTCTCGCTCGCTCTCTAATAAATAAATAAATAAAATCTTTAAAAAAAAAAAAAAAATAAAATAAAATAAAATAAAATAAGCATTGAGTCATCCTTTTTCTTTGGGTTCAATCAACACAGCTTCTTAGGCTTCTCTTGAGCCAGGAAGCTTTACAGGCTTTCATCATTTCTGATTCATTCATTCTTTTGTTCTGTATCTTAAAAGCCCGGCAGGTTTGGAATTGATAACAGAGTTGCAATCATTAGCCAACAAGTTTTTCATGAGTACCAGCAGGCTGAGAGTATACTGACCACAGGTGGTCCTAAGTGGCCACTGGGTACAGAGCCATCCTAGGAGGGAGGAAAGTAGTGGAAAACATGGCCCCACCACTGAGGCTCTCACAGTCTGATTCTAATAGAAATCACAAATTAAAGCTGTACCCACTAGTCCCTAAGAAGTGAAGAGGAGCATAAATGCTGACCGGGGTCCTCCTTGACTGGGCATTCATTGCTTCTTTGCATGCTCTGGTCTCCTCTTGCAATTTCACTGGATCTCAAACCTCCAAACCTGGAAACTATCTGGTCAATCCCTTGTCAATGGAGAATATCCTGGTAAGCTCCCCTTTATTTATTTATTCATATATATATATATATATAGTATAAATATATATAATATAAATATATAGTATAACTATATTAAAAGTATAAATATATTAAAATATAAATAAATACATATATTTATTTATATACATTTACATATATATATTGAAAAAGTGATTCAGATATTTTATTTAAAAATTCAAATCGTATAAAGGGGCTTACAGTAAAAAGTACATTCATGTCCTTCCCACTCCAGACTTCAGGTTCTCCCATCTCAAGGGATAATCACTATTTCCGCATTCTTGTACCTAGAAACAGTCTGTGGGATATGCAAATAGATATATATGCCCACCTCTCCCCTCTTAAAAATAATTAATAGATTTTATTTTTTTAATTCCATTTTAGATTTATAGACTAGCTGAACAGATAGTTCTTAGAGTTTCATATGTTCACCCCACATCCCTCACCCTTATACACAGTTCCCCTATTATTAATATCTTACATTAGTATGGTCCATTCATTAAAATTAATTAATATTGATACATTACTTTATTAACTATCATCCATAGTTTACATTAAGGTTCACTCTGTTTAAAAAAAAAAAAGGTTCACTCTGTTTTACAGCTCTAAGGACTTTTGACAAATGTATAGTTACGTGTGCCCACCATTACAGTTTTTCTACAGAATAATTTCAATGCCCTAAAAATCCCGTGCTTCACTCATCCATCTCCCCTCCTTCCCTCCAAATCCATAGCAACCACTGATCTTTCCACTGTCTCCAGAGTTCTACCTCTTCCAAAATATCACATAGCTGAAATCATACAGTACGTAGACATTTCAGCCTGGCTTAGCAATATGCATTTAAGCTTCTTCCACATCTTTTCATGGCTTGATGGCTCATTTCCTTTTCTCACTGAATCATATTCCACTGTATGGATGTACCACAGATTGTTTACCCACTCATCTATTAAAAATATCTCGGTGGCTTCTTATTTTTGGCACATATAAATAAAGCTGCCATACACATTTGTGTGCAGGTTTTTATGTGGATATAAGTTTTCGATTCATTTGGGTAAATACCTAGGAGTGCAGTTGCTGGATTGTATAGTATGTTTTGCTTTATAAGGAATTGCCAACCAACCAAGGCAACCATAAAATTTGTATTTCTAACAGCAGGGGATGGCTGTTCCTGTTGCTCCACCTCTTCACCAACATTTGGTGTTGTCAGGTTTTTTTGTTGTTGTTCTGATTTTGCTATTCTAATAGGACTGTAATAGGATCTCATTGTTGCTTTAATTTACAACTCCTTAATAAGATATTACGATGACCATCTTTTCACATGCTTACTTGCCATCTGTTCATCTTCTCTAATGAGGTGTTTTCTCAGATCTTTTGGCCAATTTTTAAGTGGGTTGATTATTTTCTTATTGTTGAGTTTTAAGGATTCTTTGTATATTTTGGATACAAGTTCTTTATCAAATACATGTTTGCAAATATTTTTTCCCAATATGTGGCTTGTTCTTATTGTCTTAACAGTGTTTTTCACAGAGCAGAAGTTTCAAATTTTAATAAAGTACAACCAATCAACTTCTTTTTATGGATTGTATTTTTGGCATTATATCTAAAAACTCTTCATTGAAGACAAGGTCACTTAGGTTCACCATATAAGTGAGATCATATGGTATTTGTCTTTCTCAGTTTCATTTTTTTCACTTAGTATAATGCCCAAAGTCAATCCATATTGTCATAAAGGCAGGATTTCCTTCTTTTTATGCCTGAAAAGTATATATTGCCCTTAAACAACATGGGTTTGAACTGAGTGGGTCTACTTATGCATGGATTTTTTTTTGATACAGTACCATAAATGTATTTTGTCTTATGATTATCTTATCAGTTTCTTTTCTCCAGCGTTATTGTAAAAATACAGTATATAATACATATGACATATAAAATATGTATTAATTGACTGTTTATGATATCATTAAGGCTTTCATTCAGCAATAGGCGAGTAGTAGTTAAGTTTTTGGGGAGTCAAAAGTTACACATGTACTTTCAACTACATGGGTTCTCTGCACCCATATATAACTGTATGCACATATATGTAATCACATTTTTTTATCCATTCATCCATCAAACAACACTTAGATTTTTTCCATACCTGGCTTTTCCATACCTTGGCTATTGTGAATAATGCTATTATGAACATGGGAGTACAGATATCTCTTTGTGGTAATTATTTCATTTCCTTTGGATATACATTTAACCGGAAATGGGATTGCTGGATCATAGAGTAGTTCTAATTCCTGAGGAATGTTCATAGTGTTTTGTATAGTGGCTGTACCAATTTACATTCCCACCAACAGTGTACAAGGGTTCCCTTTTCTCTATATCCTCACCAGCATTTGTTATGTCTTGCCGTTTTGATGACAGCCTTGTGAGGGTCTAGGTGGTATTTCATTGTGGTTTTCACTTGCATTTCTCTGATGATTAGTGATGTTGAGTGCTTTTCATGTGCCTGTTGGCCAGTTGTATGTCTTTTTTTAAAAAATGTCTTTTCAGATCCTTTGCAAATTAAAAAATTTTTTTTTCCACTATGGAGTTTTACAAGTTTCTTGTATATTTTAGATATTAACCCCTTATCGGATATGTGGTTTACAAATATTTTCCCCATTCCATAGGTTGCCTTTTCATTTTATTGATAGTTTCCTTTACTGAGCTGAAGCTTTTTAGTTTGATGCAGTCTCACTTATTTATTTTTGCCTTTGTTTGCCTTTGCTTTCGGGTTCAAATCCAAAAAAATCATTTCCAAGACTTATGACAGGGAGTGTACATGTTTTCTTCTAGGAGTTTTATGGTTTGGGGTTTACATTCAAGTCTATTTCCTTTTTGTTAAGATCTGTTTCTGGAGATTCTTCTTGTTCTTTTGTTTGGCACAATATTTATCTCTTTCTTTATTTTCCTTGATACTTAGTGTTGGTTTCTGTGCACTAGATGAAACAGCTACCTTTCCCAGTCTTGACAAAGCAGTCTTGAGTAGGAGATGATCCTTATTGATCAGCCCAGCCCAAGTTTCTTGTTTTCTCTCAAACTTCTTTATTCTTAGTGGCTCCCAAAGTTAAGGCCTGTAAGGGTCCTAAAGGGGAGGATCGAAATCAGTACCTACAGGCAGGCTGATTAGAAAGCTGGGACCTTAGGCAACAGTTGAGAAAGTATGCAGTTAATACCCTCCCGGTTAGAACCTGGAATATGGGCATTTTTACCTGCTCCCTTCATGCTAGGCTCCAGAATATAGCTGCATCTGGCGGGGAATGCTCCTTAGGCCATTAAAAATTGTTTCTTTGTTCGCTACAGTCCTGTAAATGTAAGCCCCATTGGCTATTAGTGCCAGGTGACCCAGGGCCCAACCTTTGGGTGGCAGCCACAAAATCTGGGACTCCAGAATATGTACAAGCTCCTTTCAAGGAGATACTGGGGACTTGGATTTATTATTGGCATGGGCTAGAGGGAGAAGGCAGGGAAAGTGTCCACTGGCACTGGACACTGGAAAGGATTGTAGCCAGCCTCTAGGTGCCTGCTAAATTAGAAGCCTGGCCCTGAAGCAGCAGCTTTTAAAGCATGCAGATAAAGGGAAAGACTGGGAGAGGAGTGTTTATTTTTCCCTGCTTCCTCTGCACCAAGGTGAGCTCTGAAGAGATAGCTGGTTAAAAACTGCTTCTTTGTTTGCTACAGTTTTGTGGGACTTGTGAAAGGAAACCCCATTGGCTCTCAGAGCCAGATGATATAGGGACCAGTCCCTTGGGGACAGCCATAAAGGCTGGGGTGCAGTCATAGGCACAAGTTTCTCCCAGGAGGACAGTGACAACTTGGAGCAGGTTGGAAGGAGAAGGCCCCTAGGAGCCTGCTAAATTAAACCCTGGTTCTCCCGCAGCCGTTTTTAAAGTATGCTCATAAACCTCTTTCATGGAAAGACGAGGAGTTGGATGATTTTGCCTGCTTCCTCCAGGCTGAGCCCTGAGGGTGGGGAGGATAGTGCATTAAGTATTACTCCCTATTAAGAATTGCTTCTTTGTTTGCTATAGTCTTGAGGGTCTTAGACCCAAGCCCATTGGCTTTTAGGGCTAGGTGCTTTGGGGGTCCATCCTACAGGTTGTTGTCTTAAAGATAGGATACTACATGTGGGGTCTAGGCTCTTTGTTCCACAGGGAGAAGCTGAAAGTTCGGGATTCCCTCCTGATTGTATGGTGCTGTGCCAGAAGTGGGCTTTATTGCAAGAAAGTGTCCCAGCCTTTCCACATCCATTTAGATGTGGTGTTTTCTTATTCACCAATGCGTAGGAGTTGTTGAGCTAGTCTAGATGTCTTTTAGAGGGAATTGTGTTGTGTGTAGTTACACATTAGGTACAACCATGCTCTGGAGCTTCCTGTCTCTATCTTCATCAACTCTTCATTCAAAACTACCCTTTGTTGTTGGTTTTGAGCAATTTGATTGTTATTCTGTGGTGTAGTTTTCTTCAGGTATTTTGTTTTCAATGCTTGGAGTTTATTAAGCTTCTCAGATATATGGGTTTATACTTTTCATCAAATGTTGAAAAATTTGGGTCATTATTTCTTCAAATTTCTCTGTCCTCTCCTTTCTCTCAAGGACTCAAATTGCATGTACATCCAGCTTCTTGAAATTTTTCCATAGCTCACTGATCTGTTTATTTTTTAAAAATTCACTTTTCTCTCTTTCATTTTGACTAGTTTGTATTGCTATGTTTTCAAGTTCATATTTTTTTCCCTGCACTGTCTAATCTGAAGTCAGTATCTTTTAGTAATTTCTTTTTAAAATTTTTTTAAAGATTTTATTTATTTATTTGACAGAGAGAGACGCAGTGAGAGAGGGAACACAAGCAGGGGGAGTGGGAGAGGGAGAAGCAGGCTTCCCTCCCAGCAGGGAGCCCAATGCAGCACTTGATCCCAGGACCCTGAGCCGAAGGCAGACACTCAACGACTGAGCCACCCAGGCGCCCCTCTTCTTTTTTTAATTTTAACCTCAGACATTGTAGTTTTAATCTGTAGAAGTTTAATTTGGGATTTTAAAATACTTTCAATGTCCATGTTTTGCCTTTGAACATAGGGATACAGTTATAATTACTGTTTTCATAATTTTTATGTTAATTCTAACATCTGTGTCATTTCTGGGTTGTTTTCAAGTGATTGATTTATCTACTCATTATGGGTCATATTTTCTAGCTTCTTTGCTATGTACTGACCATTTCCTCATGTGGATGCACTGTCCATTACTCAGCTGAATTCTTGAGGGAGAACTTTTGCAGAACTCTGAGTTCTCTCTCTGTCCATCTCTTTCCACTCCAGTACTTTGTCCTGTGAACTTTCATTGCTTTGGTCTTCCCAAATTCTTAGCAATATCTTCTTAATGCAAATGGTCTACCAGGCTCTGGTGGGTTCCTCCTCCATGAACTTTAGCCTGGAAACTGTCTCAAGGCAGTAAGCTGAAGGAATAGTAGGGTTCATTTCATTTGTTCTGTCTCTCAGGGATCACTGCTCTTTACTGCCTGGTGTACAGTGTCTTACAAATATATTATTTCACATATTTATTTGTTTTTTATTGTTTTAGGTGGGAGAGTAAATCTAGTCCCCATTACTCTATCTTGGCTAGAAGTAGAAGCTTACACTATTCATTTAAATTTTTACAAAGAATTTAATTTTATGGATAAATTGCAACTTATCTAATAAATTTTGAATTGATTGCTATTTGGGTGATTTTTAATGAATTATTGCAGAAAAACAATACAATGAAAATCCTTACATTTTAGCTTTGCCTCATAAATAGAGCTATAATAGGGGCACCTGAGTGGCTCGGTCGATTGAGCATTGACTCTTGATTCCAGCTTGGGTCATGATCTCAGGGGTCATGGGATCAAGCCCTGTTTCAGGGCTCTGTGCTCAGCAGGGAGTCTGCTTCTCTCCTCCCTTTCCCTCTGCCCCTCTCCCTGCTTGATCTCTCTCTCTCTCTCAAATAAATATATAAATAAATAAATAAACCTTTAAAAAATTAAATAGAGCTATATTATATTTTAGGTATTAAATTCCTCAATCAAAAAGTGTATGCTTTCAAATTTTGATGAGCATTTTATTTTTTTAAAGATTTTATTTATTTATTTGACAGAGAGTGAGCCAAGCAGGGGGAGCAGCAGGCAGAGAGAGAGGGAGGCAGAGGGAGAGGGAGAAGCAAGCTCCCTGCTGAGCAAGGAGCCCAATGTGGGGCTTGATGTGGGGCTTGATCCCAGGACACTGGGGTGATGACCTGAGCCTTAGGTGGACACTTAACCAACTGAGCCACCCAGGCGCCCCATTGATAAGCATTTTAAAATTGCACTTCAAAAGCTTCTGCCAACTTTCATACCATTAAAAATGTCTGAAAAAGCCTATTTTTTTTAGAGATTCCCATTTCTTCTGAGATCCCCATTTCTGCTAGTTCCATCTAAATAATTGATAAATGGGAAAGGATGTATGGAGAAATGTTTTAGAATTTCAAAGAATCTTAGTATTTGAATTTTCTCTCTCATACTTAAAACTGATTCTAAATCTTGTCACTTTTTTGTCTTACATATATATGTATTCTACTTGCTATATGTAACTTACATATTATTTGTCACAGCATTATGAGATAGGGGTTATTATTGTCCTGGTTTGGCAGATGACATACCGAGGTACATAGATATCTAGTAACATTTTAAGTTCATGAAGTTTTATCCAGAAGAGACTGAATTTAGTATCTATTGCCATCACTGCAAAGTCTGTAGCTAGTCTTGTCCTCAATACTGGTTTTATCGCCTCCACCCATGGCTGAGACATGGAAGTCTATGAGTCTGCATTAGCCTGGAGAGAGCAAGGTCTAACTAGATCCCCAACTTCACTCCTGGTATATCCTACCCTTGCCTTGTCCATACCACTATCAAGGTGTCTGGCATGGTCTCATTTCCTCCATACATCAGTCCTTGCTGCTGCTTACACTCTGCCAGTCTGCCCTCTCTTGGAATATACTCTGTTTCCTGCAAGACTATGAATACAAGAAACTTTTTTCTCTGGCCCATGCATGTATCACTGCATTCAGGCCATCCTTTCCCAACCTGCAGGTGTCTCCTTCACCTGAAGCTGGCTCTCCCATTGTTTGGGGAAAGAGGAGAGTTTATTCTTGTCTCACTCTTTTTTTCAATACTGTAAATCTTGCATTTTTTTCTGAGAGAATCCAGACTTTTCTTCTCTAATGGAACTGTCTTACTTAAGCTCATATTGTTAGAATACTAAAACAATTTCTATCTTTGTATGAGGCCAATCTCTTTTATGTGATTAGATCCACTTGGATCTCTGACTCTATGACACTCTCATGTACTTTGGAACAAATATATCATTTTATCCGTCTGCCCCACACTATCAGCACTTCTATTCTCTCACAGCACCAGCTCCAGTTATCACCTGAAAGAGGATCAATGTCTCTCCTGCTTAAAATTCAAATCTGTTTATCTTTTCCCTTTCTTGGCAGCCGAACCACACTCTGTCTAGTTATAACATATGGCCTCTTCCATGTGGATAGGCAATTTTCTCAGTGTGCCACTCTCTTCCTAGATATCAACTGATGACCTTCCTGGCCCAGGGATCTCCAGAGAGGTACTCAGACTCAAATTAGTACACTTTTACAATTCGTTATCTTTAAACATTTGGAAATTGAAATGGAAATAATTTTCCAGAGGCTCTTGCTACAGTGAAACTGGTAATCTTATTTGAAAGGATAACATGACCAGGCAATTTTGTGTGCACTATGAACAGAAAAAGAACTTAGGTTACTAAGCAATCATAGAAAGTGTTTCATTTAGACCTAAAAAAAGAATGACTTATGCATGAAGTTTAAAAAAAAAATTGGATGAAACCTCTTTCAGTTTTCTGCCTTGAGGATCATGGGCAATTGCACTGTGGAGTAGACAGATTTGCAATGTCTGGCCATCCCACACATCCCTTCTATAAAAATCAAACTCCTCACGACTGGGAAGGGTTCCTGCTGGGTGTTTTCTTCTCTTGGTTATTGGCCATAGCAGATTGGTCACGGAGAAATAACTGACCCAAGCAAGGCCAGTTTTCATTCCAATGTCTTTGGATTCAGAGAGCCCAGTCTGTTATCTGACGTCCTGGGCTGGCAGGCAATCCAACTCTATGGGTGTGGGCACCATTTTTCATCATGTGCCATGAAAAGTAGCTAAAGCCATCATGGAATCTGAAAAAATCAACTGATAGAATCAGAAATGTACAAATAAATGACCATGATGCCATGGAGAGCAGAAAGTTAGCAATTCCCGTGAAACCTGACTATCCTTCCTGACCTCACATTTCAGGCAAAGCCCTGGTGCCCTCCCCCTGCATTTCACTTATTGTGTTAACTATACTGAGTGTGTTTCTGTAGCTTGCAGTTAAAGTAAGTTTGATCGGGACAGAGGTAAACCATAATATCTGGGATGGTTTAGGAGCAATCCAACCTTAAAGCAGGGGGAGTGAATAACTTTAGAACTGTTCTGCTCCTTACCTATTTGAACAAAAAATACTGTTCTTAGCCAAGAGTTAATAATGTGCATAGGTACTTGTGTTTTATGCAGGACTCCTATAAATTGGTAAAAGTAAAAGTAACATTATAAGCAAAAGGTATGCGATTTTAATATGTGTCATATCCTACTAATAAAATCCCCCAAATAATAAATATCAACATTTATTGAATATTTACTGTGTTAAGCATGTAGACACTGTGCATGCATTTTCTATATTATGTCAACTTTATAACATAAAGACTATTTTTGTCCTAATATTGTTATAGGTTTAGGAATATGAGATGGCTACAGAATAAATGATATTATTCCTATTTCAGAGAACAATTGAAGGCCATATATGACATAGCCTCTATGCCATCTGTCCTCTTCTGATTATAATCTGATTATAATCTGGTTTGGTTGTATATCTCTTAAAATAAAACAGCCAAATCAAGCAAAATACTCTACCTGTAGCCTAACTAATGTCAAGTATAGTGAGGCCATTATCTTCCACACTCATTAATTAATTAATGCATTAATAATTCAACAAAGATTTGAATATCTTCCATGTGGCATATATTTTACTGAGTGCCAGCAGTAAAGATGAATTAAAAGTGGTAGTATATGTTGAGCATCTTTTCATGTGTCTGTTAGCCATTTGTATGTCTTCTTTGGAAAAGTGTCTATTCATTTCTTCTGCCAATTTCTTAACTGGGTTGTTTTTTGCGTGTTGAGTTTGGAAAAGTTCTTTGTAGATTTTGGATACTAACCCTTTATCAGATATGCCATTTGCAAATATTTTCTCCCATTCTCTAGGTCACCTTTTAGTTTTGTTGCTTCCTTCACTGTGCAGAAGCTTTTTTTTTTTAAGATTTTATTTATTTGACAGAGAGAGACACAGCAAAAGAGGGAACACGAGCAGGGGGGAAGGGGAGAGGGAGAAGCAGGCTTCCCACCGAGCAGGGAGCCCGATGCGGGGCTCGATCCCAGGACCCTGGGATCATGACCTGAGCCGAAGGCAGACGCTTGACGACTGAGCCACCCAGGCGCCCCCGGAAGCTTATATCTTGTTGAAGTCCCAATAGTTGATTTTTGCTTTTGTTTCCCCTGCCTCTGGAAATGTGTCTAGTAAGAAGTTGCCATGGCTGATGTCAAAGAAATTGCTGCCTGTGTTCTCCTCTAGGATTTTGATGGTCTTCTGTCACACATTTAGGTCTTCTTGAATTTATTTTTGTGTATGGTATAAGAAAGTGATCCAGTTTCATTCTTCTGCATGTTGCTTTCCAGTTTTTCCAAGACCATTTATTGAAGAGACTGTCTTTTTTCCATTGGATATTCTTTCCTGCTTTGTCAAAGATTAGTTGACCATATAGTTGGGGTCCATTTCTGGGTTTTCTCTGATGTTCCACTGATCTATGTTTTTTGTGCCAGTACCATACTGTCTTGATGACTACAGCACTCATAATCAGGGAAATACAAATCACAACTACAATGAGATACCCCCTCATACCTGTCAGATGGCTAAAATTAACAACACAGAAAACAACATATGTTGGTGAGGATGCCAAGAAAGGGGAACCCTCTTATACTGTTGGTGGGAATGCAAACTGGAATGCCATCATTCTGGAAAACAGTATGGAGTTTCCTCAAAAAGTTAAAAATAGAACTACCTTATGACCTAGCAATTGCACTACTAGGTATTTATCCAAAGGATACAAAAATGCTGATTCAAAGGGGTACATGCACCTCAATGTTTTAGCAGCATTATCAAGTACAGCCAAATTATGGAAAGAGCCCAAATGTCCATTGACTAATGAATGGATAAAGAAGATGTGGTATACATATACACAATGGACTATTACTCAGCCATGAAAAAGAATGAAATCTCACCATTTGCAATGACATGGATGGAGCTAGAGTGTATTATGCTAAGCGAAATAAGTCAGTCAGAGAAAGACAAATATCATATGACTTCACTCATATGTGGAGTTTAAGAAACAAAACAGACGAACATGGGGGAAGGGGAAAAAAAAGAGGGAAGCATACTATAAGAGGCTCTTAACTATAAAAGAACAAACTGAGGGTTTCAGGAGGGGAGGTGGGCAGGGGGATGGATTAGATGGGTGATGGGTACCAAGGAGGGCACTTGCTGTGATGAGCACTGAGTGTTATATGTAAGTGATGAATCACTAAATTCTACTATTGAAACTAACATTACATCATATGTTAACTAACTAAAATTTAAATAAAAACTTGAAACACGAAAAAAAAGAAGTAGTGGTGGAAAGATACAAACAGAAAAACAGGTTGGCAAATGTTATTGCAGATGTTACAACAAAGAACTGTGGGTGTACTCTTTCTAAATAAATAAATAAAATCTTAAAAAATAAAAGATGAAGAGGCAATGGTAGAAGTCTAGAGACTGGAAACAGCAGGGCCTGAAAAAGGCAGGGAAAATGGAAAGGAAATAGGATACACATGATGTTTGAGATAGAATCAGAATGATTTTTTGATGCATTAAATGGGGGATGGAAAGGAGAAACCAAAGATAATCCCAAGGCTTCTGGCTTGAGATATCCCATGGACAATATACTATCAACCAAAAAATAAAAAAACAAAATAAAAAAACCCAGGAGTCCAAATAGTACTGGAGGGAGATGAGAAAGTAACCAGGTCAGGCTTTGGCAAGCTGAGACTGAGGTGTGTGGGACAAGCAGCTGGAGATGTCTGGCAGCAGGTGGAAGTGCAACCTCAATTTGTGTTCATTTTGTAAGCAATCATGAGCCATCATCGATTGATATTGATGTCTTTTAGGACACTTTTAGCACTTCGCCCACCTCTTCCCATTCTTTTGCAAAAATTGTCGTAAGTGGGAAACTTACCTAATTTTCCTGTTTAATTTCATTTTATTGGTTTCTGCCTGTCAAGATAATTTTGCATCTAGACTTGATTCATCACAGATTTCACTTTTTGCTATTCACAGATCCGATACACTATTTCTTAACATGGTTAAAAATGGTGAGCAGGACCAAAAGCAAACGCTATGGCTTGCCAGTACTGAGGGGTTATGTGGCTATTTCACATTGCATACCACCCCTCCTTGATCTGTCTGCCCTTCTCTGCCCCGTTCTTGGCTCCAAGAATTAGACTTTTATAAACTACATGAACTGAGCACTGTGTGCTCTGGCTTCTAGTTGGAACTACTAGTGGAAGACAGAGGGAGCATACCCAAAAGTGGGATCAGTGAGAGGTCAAAGGTTTTTTTCTTTCCCTGCTCTCTCTCTTCTTCAGTGGCTACCCTTGTCACGTGATGCTCCTTCCCAGGCTCCAACTCTCACTGGGCTCTAGTGACATCATGTTCTCTTTTTGCTCCCTCAGGTAATAGGATGGTCATAGGTTCTAAGTTCCTGGGTGCTCCACTACCTGTGGATACCCTTCGTCCCACCCATACCTATGTACACAGACTATTAAATTCTCTTCACAACACCAGCTGAGCACTTTGTTGGCTGCCATGACCCTGACTGATGCACTGCCACTTCGTTTGACATTTTAGATGTCTCTCCTATGTGATTTAAAATGTATGATTCATAAAGGATCATAATATATGATTTATAAAGGGTTTATAACATTTCACTTGAGAGAAATAATTCTTTTCCCACTCCAACCCTAGTTTCAACTAAAAGAATGATGTGATATTAACAGTTTCAAAGAATATAAGAAAAAAACAACAACTGGGATCAGAAAGTGCACACACGCACCAAACTCCTGCTTCCTTAGCTGAGGCTATTTGGTTGACATTTCCACACTGTGAAAATCATGATATAAGTCAAGAGTACCTCTTTAAAGTAGAAATAATATATAACAATAATTTAGCCTATAAATGTCTCAACTGTAGTAATCATTTATAGTTTAATTAATATAATTAGTTTAATTATATTAGGTCACTCCACAGCCCCAAGGTACCCTGAGCACCACTTAGTACATGATGATGAGCAACAGCACCCAGAACAAGGTGATCTTAACTAATCTTAACTACAACTATCTGTGGCTCAGTTAAATGAGAAAAGGCAGAGGTTGGGATGTTCATTGTCTCTGTTTTTCTTTAGACTAACATAGGTAGAAAGAAAAATGTATTTGGCATCAAAAGTTTAGGAGCAAGAGTCTCTTCCGCACCCTAGTAAGACTGGGCTAAGGCTCAGCTTCTCAGTTCACAGAAGCAATGTGCAAATATTCCAGGTTCTTGGAAGATTTTCTATCTTTGATATTTAAAACACATCAGTCCTTGTTGATGATATGGGGAATGGGTGAGTAGGGAGTGGGAGGTAGGGAGGGGACATCAATTACCCTGAACTCTTCTGGTTTAGATTTTTTCATCATATTCCATTGTTCCTTCCCCCACAGGATATTCTCATTCCAGCTTTCTGAGAATGTAAATTACTATTTGGTCATATCAAAAAATTCCAATCACAAAGCCAAAGGCATTGTTAACCCCCAATATAATGCTAGAAAGCTAAAACACAGAAAAGAAATAGGATGAATTGACTTTTACCAAGATTAAACAGAAACTCTTCAGTAGTGGAGCCCTGGTTAGAAGTATGGCTGTATCTGTCACTCAAATGATGGCATGGTAGAAAAGTTCCTAGAGATGATACATTTATTAATTCTTAGAGTTGGGAAAACAAAACATAGTTTAAAATGATTTAACAATGGGGGTGCCTGGGTGGCTCAGTTGGTTAAGTATCTGCCTTTGGCTCAGGGTCCTGGGATCTAGCCCCACATAGAGCCCCATATCAGGCTCCTTGCTCAGCAGGGAACCTGCTTCTCCCTCTCCCTCTGCTGCTTCCCCTTCTTATGCTCTCTCTCTCTCACTCTATTTCTCTGTCAAATAAATAAGTAAAATCTTTTTAAAAATGATTTAACAATGGCATGTTAAAAGCCTATATTATGTGGATGGTGTTCAGTGGCAATAGAAAAGCTTTCCCTGTAAAATTAGATGTTATATTCTTCAAAATGGAAATTTGGGGTTTTCTCTGTTGGAAACTTAGAAAAAAAGTTTAATAAGTTCTTATGGTTCCATCATTTAACTAGTGACTGAAATACTATTATAATTCATTTTGGGGGAATGCTTTGCTCCCTTAGTGAGCTTTAGGTGCTATATTATTAAATGGATTAACTTTCTTTTTCTTAAAGTTTTGATAAACACCAAGATTATTTTTATATAAAAAGAAATCTTATTTTTCCTGTTGCTTTCTGTATTTTTCAAAGATCTCTTAAGATTAAAATTGCCTCTATCTCTTCCTCTGATGATATCTCCTCCACTTTCTTTTTCCTTCAGTTGACTTGCGCATTCATTGTCTGAAAGAGAATTGAAATAGAAAAAAGATTGCAAGTAACACTTATTGAGCATTGCTGTATGACATGCAATGTATTACTCTAGCTACATAGTATAATGTAATTTGATCATCCCAAGATTCTATGGAAAGTTATCCTACTTTATATGATGTATGTATATGTGTGTGTGTGTGTGTATGTAACTATGTGAGGTGATGGATGTTAACTAAACTTAGTGATCATTTTGTAATATATACATATGTCAAAGCATTATTCTATATACCTTAAACTAATACAATGTTATATGTCAATTATACCTCAATAAAACTAGGAAAAGTTTTTTTGAAACTTAGGATTTAGTTAACTTGCACAAAATAACGTAGCTACTAAGTGTTAGAGTTGACATTTGACCTTAGCCCTAAATATGAGAGCAATATTTTCTACTTCCTATAAAATTTCTTACCATATGTCATAATTAAAAAAAAAAAACTGCACAAATAAAAATAAAGTTTGTGGCGTATTTCATATGTTGCTTTTTTAAAACCAAAATTAGTTTACATTTACTTCTATGTCTTTTGATGGATCATTTTCCCATCTGAAATATAAAAAGTTTTCATTTTTCTATGATAAGAGCTTAACCTTTCAAAGCTGATTAAAGAATGAATTTCAGAATCCATTTTTTCTGCTTTTTCTTTTCAAATGTGTTATGTTCTATATATACCTTCTATATTTTTTAATTGAAGAAAATTATTTTCTGTCAAAATTGCAAGGAATAAAGATCATCTTGAAATGACATTTTTTATTGAATATCAGTAGAACAACCTATCCCTTAAATTGTCCAAGTTCTAATAAGCTTATCTTTGAAATTGGGCTCATTTTGCTTTTGTTGGGTATACATTCTAAACCAGGATTTGATGGACTCAATAAATCAGATTTTAGCAAGCAGCCTGCTTCTGAGGCATAAGGAACCAGTTGGTCAGTGACTATCTACTGCATGGTGGCCTCGATTTTCTGTAGTTGTCTCTTAGAAGAAAGTTTGACCCAAGGCTTTGAGGTTCTCCTGATTAAGGATAAATTCCCATGACTTCACCAAGGGGATATTACATTTTAGTTCTAGTATAGATGCTTTTGCTTGTTTCCAATTATTATAGTGTTAGACTATGGAGTATGGGTTAAAATTTATTTCTGCCCTCAGTAAAAGAGACAGTTTAGTGTAGAGATTAAAAGTGAGGGCTCCATTGGGGCACCTGGGTGGCTCAGTCGTTAAGTGTCTGCCTTCGGCTCAGGTCATGATCCCAGCGTCCTGGGATCGAGCCCCGCATCGGGCTCCCTGCTCTGCGGGAAGCCTGCTTCTCCCTCTCCCACTCCCCCTGCTTGTGTTCCTTCTCTCGTTGTGTCTCTCTCTGTCAAATAAATAAATAAAATCTTTAAAAAAAAAAATTGAGGGCTCCATTAAGGAGGGCATGTGATGTGATGAGCACTGGGTGTTATACGCAACTGATGAATTATTGAACTCTACGTCTAAAATGAATTATGTACTCTAGGTTGGCTAATTGAATTTAAATATAAATAAATATATAAAAAGTATATATATAAAATAAATATATATAATATATATTTATATATAAGATAAAAAATATATAATGTATATTTATATATAAAAATATATATTTATATATAAAATAAAATATATTGTATAAAAATAAAAGTATATATATTTATATATATAAAATAAATAAACAAACATATATATATAAATATATGAGGGCTCTATAATACATTGGATTTATATCCAAGTTCCACTACTCATTTTCACTGTGACTTGGACAAATTACCTAATCCCCTTAAGCCTCTATTGTCTCACTCCAAATCAAGATAATACTATCTCATCAGGTTGTTAGAGTTCAGAAAATAGTCTATGTCTGGTGCTTTGACTTGGGTAGGGAACACAACATCTGTAACCATTTACACTGCAGAGTAATCCATGGTGCTAATGATTGCATGATCATGTGGTCTGTGGCCGGTGTCCCATGCAGGCTAATCAGGCTTACACTGATTCATGGCCTCAGCTTTCCCCAGCAAGGGCATAAGTATACCGGAACAAATCTATACCTAATACTGGACAAAAAAAAAATCAAAATATTTGCCCCATGGCTGGTCAGTCAGTTGAATCACCTTCATACACAAAGGACAATATTAAAATTAAGACCATCTTCTAAAAAATTAAATGTGCACCTGCAGTTCACTGTGATGATTGAGGGAAGTCAATAAATTAACAGAAACTTATGAAAGGGCAAAGTTAGTTTGGAAAGGTTATTAACAATGAGTATATTTAAGAAGCAGCTCAGTGTGACTACTGCCACAAGAGCTAGTTTGTAAAAAGAATTAAACATGATTGAAATAATTTAGATCTATGAGGTCAATTAAGCCATATTTTTACATGCAATTCCTTACATAACTGGAGACATGTAAATTGGTTCCCTTTCCAATAAAGAAGCACTCTTGAGTAAAAATTAAAACCAAAAGATAAACACTCTTTACTGGTGCCTATCCCACTCCTGCCAAATGTTGTATACATAATGAAGAGATATTAGTTTTAGATTATCAGCTTGCCAAGCACACAGCACAGCAGAAACAAACATCTCTGCTAGTGTGATTTTCTTGATGATGCATGAATATAGTAGAGAGGTGGTAATATGCAAAGAACTTATGAATAAAAGGGTTTGATTTTGTTCTGGTTCCTGCTGTTGGCATATCATTTGGCATAGGTAAGTATGAGAGGCCCCTTGACGGGAAGTGGGGATGATGCCTCACTATATTAGTCTGGTTGAAAACAGGTCAAAAATATCAGAACTTACCATTATTTGTGCCTTACTTTAATTAGAGAGCTCTTTACAACTACAAAAACTCATCAGATTAACTCAAAAATCAAATTATTATCTTTCTTGCCTAGAAGAAAAAGAACAACTACATTCATCATCCATTTAGCTTTTTTTTTAAACACTAAAGAGTAACAGTAAAGTAGCATCTTACATTTTTAAGTATTTTGTACTCTATTTCATATTATCGCTTAAAGTATCTCTCTGAAGAGCAGTAAGAGAAAGTCAGGATAACTATGAAAGATATCTTCCTAATTATGAAGATTAAAAAAAAACATAACAGAATGAGTTAATAGGAGAAACAGGGGAGGGTTGGTTCACAGAAAAGTGTCCAGCATCCCTGGCAAGGAGTTACAGTTAAAAACATTTGCTGCCTAAAAAGAAACTATTCAGCCTACCCATTCAGTTTGAACCAGAATTTCTCCCCATTCACAAAGGCTGTATTTTTCCTTTCTTATCCCTGTTCCCTCCCACCTTTTTTTGAACTCATCCAAGAGCACAGAGAACAGGAGCCTCTTTCTGCCACAGAAACACCAAAAGTGCTTCCACCAACACAGGCATTCAAAAACATCAAATGTAAAAAGAATAGGGGGGGAACAAGATGATTTTCTTTATCTCATGTGGCCTCTTACTGAATCTTTGGCCATCTTGGGTGCAGGAGATTACATATTAGTGCTACTTTCTACCTTGTTCCCCCAAAGTTTGCTTCCACGGCTCCTTCAAGTCTTTGCTCAGCTCCTGCCTTTTCAATGACGTCTACCCTGCCTTCCCTTTTGAAACTTGCACACCTCCCTCAACAGTTTTTGGGGCTGTTGATCCCCTTGTCTCGCTCAAACTTTTCTGATCACCTTCTAAAATATTATATATTTTTCTTATTTATGTTTGTTTACTATCTGTCCCTCTCCTGTAAAATATAAGATCCATTAGGGGAGGGATCTTTGTTTAGTCCATTCATGTCTGGCACAGAGTAGACCCTAAAGAAATATACATATACTCTGAGTGAAAGAATACATACATGGTTGCCTTTTGTCCCTTTAATAGGTAACTCAGATACTTATTAAACATCACAGCCAAGCCTAATTTTAAACTTCTAGAAAATAATGAGTGGAAAATGTTAACATACATGTGCTGAACACTCTCATTTTGCAGAGAGGGATAAAAGCACATTTCAATAGAGATGTGAAAAAGCTGCAGAAGGGCCAGTGCTGTGCTTACTAATAGCGTATAACAAATTACTGGGTTTTAGAAATTCAATTTAGTTCTCAACATGTGCCGTTTTGTCACCTGCATACACAAGAGTCACACCCACACCAACTCTCTTCGTCAGCTCTACCTTTTATCCCCCTCCTCATTAGCCAACACCTAATTACATACTAATTGGCTCAGAGAACGCAAGCTTGTTATTGCACTAGAAACACTCAAAGCTCCCCCACAGACAGATTCTCATGAAAACCAAATATAAAAGGAGTTGGCCCAGTGCCTGGTTTTCATTAGGAGGAAGCTAGATTCTTTTAGGTCCTGGCCATACAGATCAGTGTTTCCATGCTCCTGTTAAGTCAGGTTTTTTTTGTTTTGTTTTGTTTTTTTGCGAGCACATTTTGATACTTGGTACCAGCCAAAGAAACCAGACTTGAGTCTCTCCTGTGGCAGTGAGCTCAGAAAGAAAGTACATTTACAAATGACCTTGGTAATTATATGAATGGTTCATTAGACAAAGAGACACCCATACTTCACCAGGAACATTTCTTCATTCAGTTTATTGTTGTTGCTCTTTAGTGATCCCTGGACATCAAAATATTCAAACCATACTACCTTGGATTAGATAAACTGACCATATAAATATGTTAGGAACACAAACAGGTAACTCTCTTTGCTGAAAATCATTTTTCTTCAAATGGGGGACACACCAAAACATTCTTGCCATCACAATACAATCAAATGAGCTGTAACTAATGACACAGCATGTAAGGAGTCCAATTTGGGATGTAGCTTTCTAAAGCTGTGGGTTTTTTTTTTAAATTAGATTCTGGTATTATAATTACCAATGAGGATGGGTTCAGCCACCTGGAGAAGATGAAAACAGAACAGAGTGTCCAAATGAGGACCACTCATGGAACATCAAGTTGGCTGTTGACTGCTCTCCCACAGTCCCCTGGATTGGGGGAGGTGGGGAAGGCAGCAGTGAGAGAAGATGCTTGCCATGCAAGGAAGTGAAAAGCCATATTAGGGCAGGAATAACTAGGAACAAGACTGATAAAGGAACCATTCAAGTGACATCTGTGTACTGAAATGAGCCACACACTAACTCCAAATGCATATATAAAGGAGATTGAGAATCTTGGATAGAGTTCATGTGTAAATTGTTGTTGATTTGATATGATGGTATGGTGGGGAACTGAAATATGGATTCCCTATGTGGACAAGCAGAGATTCTTGGATTATCATCTGATCAAATGACACTGTGATGCAGGAATCTCATGTGATATCCATGTTAGAGTATTATTTAATCTCTGAACAACTCCAGTGATGGCGAATCTACTTGATAACCCAGTCCTTTTAAGGAAAGTTGTCATTTTTTATAAACTCCTTTAAGTATTATAAATATTACAGCTAATAATTATATAAATGTAATTGTGTTTTATATTTAAAGTGTGTATGTATATGTGTTCATTTTCATTTGAACCTCATACAACATATTCTATATTATTCTATATTATTATTAAATGGATAATGAAATTATGCAAGTACAAAGGATGCTATACAGTATCCAGCACATGATAAGGCCTCACTAACTTAGGTGAATGAATACAACCTTCTTCACAAATTTCATATGTGCTAGGAACTTCTTTGGTGAGTATAGCCTAAAATTCCTAGTAGCAGACAATAGACTCTAAATCAGCATGCTTAAGCTGAGATGGTTTTATTCAGAGGCATACATAATGCAGAAAAACTGGGTATGCTGGAGGAACAGGCTCCAAACTAAGCTTACAGGAATACCCAACCACAGCACAAAATTGGGCTGATACATGAACTGCTGCCTCCCTCAAGATCAGACAGTTCAGGATTGGAATGTTCCTGTTGCCTGTTCTGGAACCATGCCAACTCTGCCAGGATGTGCATGAGCTAATTGGCTGCACTGCACCTGTTTCTCTTCACACATAACTAAGTTTCAAATCAAAATCCTTCATGAGTACATCTGATTGGCAGATGAGTACATCTGATTGGCGTTGGGAACCTCCTGTAAGGGAACTTTAGAAATGGACATGTAAATTATTCATCCCTTTATGTACATGAAGGGAGCTGGTAATTCACAGTCTGCCCCACAGTGGAGCGGGAGAAAAGGAAGCGCCCCAACTGGGACCTGAGCATTAGCAGTGAGAGCGGAGGACCTGGACAGATGGACACTTCTTGGGGCATCAGCAACATCTGCACAATTTGAGATGAATCATAGGAGTTCAGGGGATTTACAAGTTATATGAGTTCTGCCATTCTCCTCTTTCTCCAATACACATATTCATCATGATCTGGCTCTGACCTTCTCTCCTGCCTTTTCCTATCTTAAAATTAATACTCACCAAGGCATTTCTGCTTGGAGTTCACTGAGCAAACACGTTGTCATTTCTTGCTTCTGCATATTTGCCTTTGTTGCCTTTTTGCTGTAATGTCTTTCTTTCTGTGGGTTTTTCTGACTCAAGGTCAAGCTTGGGCATTATCTCTGTTAAGAAACCTTCCTTAAGTCCCTGATACTGGGCTAGTTATCTTTATCATAGCATCAAGTGGATCATCTTTGTACTTATAACATTTAATAATGATTGTCTGTTTGTATATGTGCTCTCTCATTGCATTGTGAGCTCCTTGAAGGACAGGTCCAAATATTATTCATCCTAATATCTAAATACAGTTTCCAACAGTGCTCTATTAGTAAGGGGTAGATAACTTGTCTAACAAACAATAACAAAATTTCAATGGTTTGACTCAATAAGCATTTATTGAATAACTATCTGCTGATCACTCATCTCAGAGTTAAATATGGGTCACTGGAGACTGTGCTCTGCATAGTCTTTCAGGGGCCACACTCCTTTCATCATTCAAGTGACATATTCTAGTCCTCTGTTTTCCTTGCTTATCCAGAGGATAGAAAAAGAAAGAAAACATGAAAAAATGTGGAAAAGGTATACTTTGTAGATGGCTGCAAACATTAACTGGAAGAGTTGTATATGACTTTCACCTATATTCCCTTATCTAGAACTCAGTCTCATGCCCCCACCTAACCACAAAGGAAGTGGAAAATAAAGTCCAGATGCAAGGTCAGGCACAGCAGGGAATGCTATTTCATTGATAGATAGCATTGCTTAATACCACAGTCTATATTTCTGACCACCAAATTACATTCTTCCTCCCACAAGGGAGACAAATCAAAGTCCCTTCCCATTACTGCATACAGTACAAAGTCCAGAATCTCTAAGTGATGCTCCCTCATATTACAACCAGTATGCTCACTGGGATGTTCTGTTTTACTCAGTCATTAGGGATCCCAGGCTTGACATATCACATAACTCTGTCATTTTCTTTTCATGCTTCTCTGGTTTCAGAGGATGGAGGGAAAAGAATCTAGAGAACCAAAGGTTTGAAAATAGTGTATGCTATTCCTACCCATATTCTATTAACCATAACTGAGTTTCACATCCCTAGCTAGCTGTAGGAGAGTCTCAGGAATGTAGATATGCTCTATTCCAGGAGGGAACGAAGAGGAGTGCTCTCTTACCATAGTGGAATCAAACTAGAAATTGACAGAAAAACAATAGTAAAATCTCTCAACACATAAAATTAAATAAGATGCTTCTAAATAATCGATGGGTCAAAGGGGATGTCTCAAATGAAATTAAAAATACATAGAATTCAATAAAATGAAATGCAATATGTCAAAATATATGAGATGTATCTAAAGCAGTATTGAGGGGCAAATAAGAGCACTAAATATTTGCATTAGAAATGAGGAAATGTCTCAAATCCATAATCTAAGTTCGCACCCAAGAAAAAAAGAGGAGGTAGAATAAAACAAACCCAATGCAAACAAAAATAAATAATAGAGATAAAAGCAGAAATCAATGAAATTGAAAGTAGAAAAAAATCAATAGATTGAACCAAAGAAAGAAAATGTTGGTTCTATAACAAATCAGTAAATTGTAAACCTCTAGTACAATTGACAAAAATAAAAAGACAAAAGTCACAAGTCACCAATATCAGAAGTGAAGTAGGGGATATCATATCCTGCAAATATTAAAAAGATAATTTTTAAAAAGCCATTCTCTGCCATTCTTTGTCTTTTGATTGGAGTATTTAGTTCATTTACATTTAATGTAATTACTGATAAGATAAGACTTATGTTGAAACTTTGCTATTTGTTTTCTATATGTCTTATGTCTTTTTTGTTCATCTATTGCTTCATTTAATGCCTTCTTTGATGTTAATTAGATATTTTCTGGTGTACCATTAACTGACTTCTTGTTCTTTTTTACTATTTCTTTGTTGTTATTTTCTTAGTGGTTGAACAGGAAATTACAATGGATATTTTAAATTAAAATAATCTAGTTTAGATTAATATCAACTTAATTACAATACTATATGAGAACTTCATTCCAGTATAATTCCTTTACCTCTCCCCTCGTTTGTGTTAAAATTTTCATATAAACCATATCTTCATACATTATAAGCCCATCAACAGTATTTTAATATTATTGCTTTATTCAGTTGCCTTTCAAATTAATGGTGAAGAAAAGAGTTTCTCACCAAAATACACGTATATGTTTTTTTATAGTTACTATTTAGTTACCTTTACTAGTGGTATTTATGTGGATCAGTGGGATGGTGAGTTGCCAGTCACCCACTCCAATTGTCTGAGTGCTTGTTGAAACCTTCAGATATTCAGTTGAAAGGCTCCTTGTAATTACTTTCCCATTAAATTCTCTAGGACTGAAAGTCCTATGTCTATTGCAGCTTTATATGTCTGAGGTGGAACTTTCTTCTACTGAAGTGATAGAATATATTGAAAAGTAAAACAGGGGCGCCTGGGTGGCTCAGTCGTTAAGCGTCTGCCTTCGGCTCAGGTCATGATCCCAGGGTCTTGGGATCGAGCCCCGCATCGGGCTCCCTGCTCCGCGGGGAGACTGCTTCTCCCTCTCCCGCTCCCCCTGCTTGTGTTCCCTCTCTCGCTGTGTCTCTCTCTGTCAAATAAATAAATAAAATCTTAAAAAAAAAAAAGAAAAGTAAAACAAACACAAAAACTCCCTGCCATGTGCACAATACCTTGGGAAGCCCAGGGCTCTTTCTTGCAGAGTTCCACTTCCACTCCTCTTCCTCCCTCATTCTTAGACCTCTGCCCCTCATCCAAATAACATTAGGCCCTTTCTCTTTTTCTTTCTCCCTCTTTCTCTCTCTCTCTGGCTGTATAAGGATGAAGGTTGTGGGACACTGTTCTGACAAACCTAAAATATAGCACCTGCCCAGTAAGAAATGACTACTGAGGTTTACAGAGTCAGTAGTCTCTAGGTCTCTAAGCCAAAGAAGACAATAAAGAATGTATACATTGTTTTCTTATCTTCTTTAAGATAATTGTTCCTTTGGTTGTGTTTTCATTTGGATTTAAATAGGAAGTCATGTGATACTGCACCAGAGCCTGGTAAGAAGATGGTATTTTAGAGAGTCAAGTCAATGATTGATTTTTGTAATTCTCAAAATGCTAGAGTGCTTTCATCAAGTAGGGCTCAATAAATATTCATTCAATGAGTGAATGAATGACTGAATTTCCTCTTTTCCCTTTCTTCCTCTGTGTTGCCCCTCATCTAAAATAGTTGTCACATATTTAAATTCTTACATTTCTTAGAAAATATTTTTCTCTTCAGAATTATTTTTCCATTTTGTCTTGGAACCTCTAACCTCTCTAATGTGCAGGAGCACAGGAAAGCAGCGTTCAAGTCTTTCACATTCCTCTCTGGGAGGGTTATCAGATTACTTTTGTAACACGGAAAGTTGATTACTCTCTAGGACAGGAAGACAAATATAGTTCATATGCTGCAGGTCACTGATACCCATTGCCCAGTTTCCATGCCTCATAAGTTAGATTAGATTCCTTGCCTCCTTGGTGACCCAACTCTCACAGGCGGAATTGATTATCTTTTTTTGTACTAACACTCTGCCTTGTATAAACCATGAGCATGGCTTTTACCCTCTACTGGATTATTTTATATCCATGACCCCTCAAATGCAGTTGCCTAAGGACATGAATTACCTTCTACTCATTTCTCTGTCTCCAGCACTTACTATGATGCCTGAGAGTTGGTGTGCAATAAGTGTCTTCTTTAAATAAGTGGATGAGCTAAGGAATAAACTGCTGGAACATATTGAAACCTGTTTTTCATGTCCATTTGTTGCTGGGCTCTTGGTCATTCACACCCTTGGTAATGCTGCTTTTATTTGATCTGACTTCTTCTCCACAGCTGTGATTACTTTCTATCCTCAGTGTCAAGTTCAGCCCATAATAGGAGGTTCACAAAATTTGCTTCAAGACTTACATGGTGGGGAAAAAAGTAGACCTTCAAGGATTTGCTGAGGTAGCTCCGAGGATAAGCTGAAAGTTCCACTACAAAGTTCAAAAGATCTGAGAAAAACAAGCAAAGCACTAGAGTTTTAGGGAAATGGTTGCAGAGAGTAAGGACTGGCATCCACATGGATATACATGTAAAACATGAAGCAAATAGAAAATCCAAGTCAGTTCCCAGCTTAAAATTCTTCAGTGGTTCTCCAGTACTATAGTAGAAAGTCCAAACTGATGAACCTACTTTTCAAAATGGCACCTGCCCATTTCTCCTCCTACATCTTCTTGCAAACCCTGGCTGTGTGGAACAAGTTTAGAACACTTTGTATGCTATGCTATTTCTTTTAAAGCTTTTTTGGGGGGAAATAATTGTAGACTTATAGAAATTACAAAAATAGTAGAGAAGTCCTGTGTATCCATCACCCCATTTCCCTGAATGGTGACATTATTGAAACCATATAACTATAGTGCATTATTGAAGCCAGGAAATTGACTATGCTATTTATCTCAGTACTTTTGCCCAAGATGTTCCTTCTGCTTGTAATAATATCCTTTACTTAGCTCAGATGCAACCTTTTTATCCCTTCATTTCTGTTCCCATGGCACTCTGCATATATTCATATAACAGTGCATTGTATTATAATAATCTGTGTCTTCTCCTGTGTGCACTGTGAGCTCCTTAATGGCAGAATCTATGTCTGATTCATCTTTATATCCTTACTGCCTAACCCAGAGATTGGCACATTATAGATAGTAAGTGCTGCTGGAAAAAAAAAAAAAACAACTAATAAATGAGAGTTGCAAGATAACTAAGGCAGCTGTAATAGAGATCTAAAGGAAGGGAAATATTTAAGAGGTAAAATCTGTAATACTTGATGGTTGATTATATGAGGTCAGGGCTGAAGGAGGGGAGATGAGGGCAGGATTCTGAACTTTATTAGGTATAGTGGATACAGTTGCTTGCCTCCCAGCATCCACTCCAACCTTTTTGGCCTCTTTGGTCTACATAGACCTATACTCTTGACTCCTGTGATAGAGCACTTGACAAAGGTCTAGATAATCAAAATACTTTCCAGAGAATATTGATCATTGTAGAGATGATAATCTGACTTAAGCCACCTCAAGCAGTATTCCATTCACAGAACCTACAAAAAACAAAAAGGCTCTTGATCTTTTCTTCTCAATTAAAACTGAGAAGTTATATATCAAAGGCTGCTATAGCTCTCCTTTTGCCCCAAGGGACGAATCTGGATCTTCTGGAAGACATCAAATGGCAGAATCAGGGGAAAGCAAGTCCAAATGATATTTTGTGTAACCCATGAATCCACGCATGCCTGAAGAAAGAACTCTTTATGTTGGATCGCTAAAGGAGATGGCACTTTGAATGAATAAATTGTCTCTTAATAGAGCTATTTTGAGTTGGTGCTTCTTCAAAGAAAGGGACCTAACTGACATCCAAAAGTTCTGCTTAAGAGTATTAGAATTCTGGATTTTGTTTCCTAATTCAGGGTTGCTCTTTCAACCAGATTTCTACTTTAAGTTAGGATATGGGCTTCTCTTGTTGAAAAATAAAACTAGGTGAAAATTCTCAGTTCAGATGATTCCTTTGGTGGTTCAACTTTTTTCAGGAGGCCTTATATACCACATTAGTTAAAGCATGCATTTTTACTTTCAGGCAGACTGGGTTTATAATCTTGGCTTTTTTACTTACTTAACCTGCACGACTTGACATGTTCCTCACTTCTTGAAGTTCAGTTCTATCATCTGATAAATGAAAAGAAAAACACTTAATTCATTGCCATGAAAATTGAGATAATGTTTATAAAACATAGTTTCAGTATTTAGTAAGTGCTACATAACTGATGAAGAAGTAGAACAACAAGAAGCAGAAAAAGCAACAGAAAAAGCAGCAAAAACAGAAGCAGAAGCAGCAGCATGAGAAAGAAGGAGAGAAGGAGGAAGGGGAGGAGGAAAGGAAGAAAGAGAAGAAAAAGGAGAAAGAGAATAAGAAAAGGAAGGTAAAGAAATAAGGCTTTGTACTTGCCATTAAGTGGACCATAATTTTGATGATGGATAAAGAATACATAACATTGAACATGAACTGCATTGTCCCCACCAATGACATGTCTTCTGCTTCTACAAAATCCCAGGGTATTGTCAGTCCCACTGGCAAAGCAGAACATTATATGGTGGTAGTAGGTAAATTATTCTCCTGTTTTTACAATAGGAATCTCAATTCTGTATGTCTCACCCAAAGTTTTGAGTCTTTGTTTTATCAAGACTTTTACATTTTTTATTTTTCTTTATTTTTTGAAATTTTATTTTGCTTAAATTCAATTAATTAACATATAGTGCATTCGTTTCAGAGATAGAGTTCAGTGATTCATCAGTTGCATATAACACCCAGTGCTCATTCTATCACATGCCCTTCTTAATGCCCATCACCCAGTTACCCCATCCCCCCACCCACCTCCTCTCTAACAACCCTCAGTTTTTTTCCTAGAGTTAAGAGTCTCTTATGGTTTGTCTCCCTCTCTGATTTTGTCATATTTTATTTTTCCCTCCCCTCCCCTATAATCCTCTCTTTTGTTTCTTAAATTCCACATATGAGTGATACTATATAATTGTCTTTCTCTGATTGACTTATTTCACTTAGCATAATACCCTCTAATTCCATCCACATCTTTGCAAATGATAAGATTTCAATTTTTGATTGCTGAGTAATATTCCATTGTACATATATACACTACCTCTTCTTTATCCATTCATCTGTTGATGGACATCTAGGCTCTTTCCATAGTTTGGCTATTGTGGACATTGCTGCTATAAATATTGGGGTACAGGTGTCCCTTCAGATCACTGTTTGTATCCTTTGGGTAAATACCTAGTAGTGCAATTGCTGGGTCATAGGGTAGCTCTATTTTTAACTTTTTGAGGAACCTCCATACTGTTTTCCAGAGTGGCTGCACCAGCTTGCATTCCCACCAACAGTGTAGGAGGGTTCCCCTTTCTCTGCATCCTCACCAACATCTGTTGTTTCCTGATTTGTTAATTTTAGCCACTCTGACTGGTGAGAGGTGGTATCTCATTGTGGTTTTGATTTGTATTTCCCTGATGCCAAGTGAAGTTGAACACTTTTCCATGCGTCTGTTGGCCATCTGTATGTCTTCTTTGAAGAAATGTATATTGATGTCTTCTGCCCATTTCCTGACTGGATTATTTGTTTTTTGGGTGTTGAGTTTGATAAGTTCTTTATAGATCTTGGCTATTAGTCCTTTATCTGATAAGACATTTGTGAATATCTTCTCCCATTCTGTTGGTTGTCTTTTGGTTTTGTCAACCGTTTCCTTTGCTGTGCAAAGCTTTTAATCTTGATGACGTCCCAATAGTTCATTTTTGCCTTTGTTTCCATTGCCTTTGGAGATGTGTCTAGCAAGAAGTTGATGTGGCCAAGGTCATAGAGGTTGCTGTCTGTGTTTTCCTCTAGGATTTTGATGGATTCCTGTCTCACATTTAGGTCTTTCATCCATTTTGAGTTTATCTTTGTGTATGGTGTAAGAAATGGTCCAGTTTCATTCTTCTGCATGTGGCTGTCCAATTTTCCCAACACCATTTGTTGAAGAGACTGTCTTTTTTCCATTAGATATTCTTTCCTTCTTTCTCAAAGATTAGTTGAGCATAGAGTTGTGGGTCCATTTCTGGGCTCTCTATTCTGTTCCATTGATCTATGTGTTTGTTTTCGTTTCAGTACCATACTTTTTTTTTCAGATGAACTATAATTTTTAATAAGTCTCCAATGAATACTTAACATAATAAAAGAAAAAGAAAAAAGTACAGAACCCCAGATAAATTCAAATTTCAGAAAATCAGTAACATACTGTCTTGATGATTACAGCTTTGTAATACAGCTTGAAGTCCAGAATAGTGATGCCACCAGCTTTGGTTTGCTTTCAACATTCCTCTGGCTCTTCCAGGTCTTTTTCTGGTTCAAAACAAATTTTAAGAGTGCTGTGAATTGTGTAAGACTGTTGAATCACAGATCTGTACCTCTGAAACAAATAATACATTATATGTTAAAAAAAAAAAAGAAGAAGAAGAAGAAGAAGATAGCAGGAAGGGAAAAATGAAGGGGGGGGGATCGGAGGGGGAGACAAATCATGAGAGACTATGGACTCTGAGAAACAAACTGAGGGTTCTAGAGGGAAGGGGGGTTGGGGGATGTGTTAGCCTGGTGATGGGTATTAAAGAGGGCATGTACTGAATGGAGCACTGGGTGTTATACACAAACAATGAATCATGGAACACTACATCAAAAACTAATGATGTAATGTATGGTGATTAACATAACATTAAAAAAAAGATTGTTACAGCTCTGAAAAATGTTGATGGTATTTTGATAAGGATTGCATTGAATGTGTAGATTGCTCTGGGTAGCATAGACATTTTAACAATATTTGTTCTTCTGATCCATGAGCATGGAATGTTTTTCCATTTCTTTGGTCTTCCTCAATTTCTTTCATAAGTGTTTTATAGTTTTCAGCCTACAGATCCTTTATATCTTTGTTTAGGTTAATTCCTAGGTATCTTATGGTTTTTGACACAATTGTAAATGGGATCCTACCCTCAGCAATCAGACTTTTACATTTAAAAGGAAAATTTTCTGTACATTTAAAAAGTTATAGATTTTTATATCTTCTATACAAAGGATGATGGTTTGACTTCCTAGAATAGCTACCAAGAGCACAGATTGATTGGTAAAAAAAAATGATTATGCCATACTTGCATATTGATTTTTTTAAATGTACATGGTTTTTAAGATTAAGAATTCAAGACTATGCTGATCAGGGATACTTTGGACCTGTGAAATCTTTTTTTTTTTTTTAAAGATTTATTTATTTATTTACTTGAGAGAGAGAGAATGAGAGAGAGCAAGCACATGAGAGGGGGGAGGGTCAGAGGGAGAAGCAGACTCCCTGCCGAGCAGGGAGCCAGATGCGGGACTCAGTCCAGGGACTCCAGGATCATGACCTGAGCCGAAGGCAGTCGCTTAACCAACTGAGCCACCCAGGCGCTGGACCTGTGAAATCTGACCTCACTCTGCATAAAAGTTATGGGCTTACTGTCTTTGATTTATTCACACCTGTAGGCCCAGTAATATTTTTTGAGATGTTTTAAACTTATGGTAAGGCACAGAAAATAATATAATAAATACCATGTCCCCAGGACCCAGATCTAGGAGTTGTTTATATTTTGCCACATTTGCTTTTCTAACATAGAGGAAGAAGAAGAAGTAGGAGAAAAAAAAAAAAAAATACAGGTTAAAATCGCCAATCGTAATTGGAGATTTGTCAATGTTTCTTTGTAATTCTAACATTTTTTACTTACATATATTTTAATACTCTGTTAAGAGTCTATAGGTTCAAGTTTATTTTCTTTTTTATGGTGAATCGTTTATTTTGAGGTTGTGTAATGGCTCTTTCTCTCTAATAATGCTTTTGATTTGTTGTATCATTTAGGCTTTCAGGCTTTCTGTCATTTCTAGGATATAGCTGGCTTAAGTTTTTTAAATATGAGAAAGTCTTTTTTTGAGCTGCTATTTCTAGTCTGTTTATAGTAGTAAGGATTATTTATATGTTTAGATTTCTTTTTTATGATTTCTATCTATTTCTATTTATCATTATTTTTTTATCCTTTCTTACCTTCTATTGAATAGAACCTGTTTTTTTTTACATTTTGCCCTTTATGAACTTACACAGTGTATTTCTTTTTTCTTTTACTTTTTTTTTACTCTTTACCTTTAAATATTTAAAATGAATATTTGACTTAACAATGTCTGAAATTGATCAGACTCCATCCTCCTCACAAATAGTACAGGGACCTTAGGATTCTTTACCTCTGATCACCAATCGTCTCCATATTCCAAATTATTTTCAATACTTTGATTCTATTTTATTTACATCTACTCTGCTATATTAGTAATTCTTTTTCCTTTATTTAGTCAATTCTTTTTTTCATTGTTTTAATTTGAATAGAGTTGACATACAATGTTACATTAGTTTCAAGTGTACAACATACATCATATTATGCTCACCACAAATATAGCTCCCATCTATCACCATACAATGTTATTACAATATCATTGACTATATTCCCTATGCTTTGCTTTTTATTCCCATGACATCTTCATTCCATAACTGGAAGCCTGTGTCCCCCACTCCCTTTCACCCATTTTGTCACTACCCCTACCGCCTTCCCTCTGACAACCATCCAGTTTTTCTCTTTATTTATAGGTCTGATTCTGCTTTTTGTTTATTCATTTGTTTTGTTTTTTATATTCCACATGAATGAAATCATATGGTATTTGTCTTTCTCTGTCTGGCTTATTTCATATTTAGTCAATCCTTATTTAGATTGATCCATATATACACTATTTTATTATTTTTCAACATTTCCTCCTGCATCCGCCTTCTTTCTTCTGAGTTCAACGTCCTACTCTCTGACTAATAGTTTTGTTAGCGGTCAATTCTTTCAGTAGTGGTTTGAAAAATGCCTTTATTTCCTTCTCACTCTTGAATGATGGTTAAGCTGGGTTTATACTAACTTGAAATTTATTCTTACTGAATACTTAGAAGATATTCCTGTAATGTCTTCTGGCTATTTTTATTGCTGCCAAAAAGTCTGTTCCAATCATAAATGTTTCTGTGTAATTTGTTTCTTATCTACAGTTGCTTTTGAGACTTCTTTTTTCCTAAAGGAAGTTCCAAAATTTTCCCAGGGAATCACTTGATTTGGAGCTCTAAAAAATTCCTCTTGCTTGAAACTTTTTATGTTTTTTCAAACTTAAGATTTGTGAGTTTCATCAAATCTGGAAAATCCATAGGTACTATACCTTTAAATATTATTCTCTCCTTCTAGAACAAATGTTATGTAAATATTGACTTTTTCCTATATTATATCCTTCTGTTTCTTATTTATTTATTTTTTTAAGTAGGCTCCATGCCCAGTGTGGAGCTCAACACAGGACCTGAACTCAGGGCCCTGAGATCAATACCTAAGCTGAGATCAAGAGTCGGAGGTATAACTTACTGAGCCACACTGGCACCCCTGTTTCTTAACTTCTACTTTTTTTTAAGATTTTTAAAAAATATTTTATTTATTTATTTGACAAAAAGAGACACAGTGAGAGAGGGAACACAAGCAGGGGGAGTGGGAGAGGGAGAAGCAGGCTTCCCATGGAGCAGGGAGCCTGACACAGGGCTTGATCCCAGGACCCTGGGATCATGACCTGAGCCAAAGGCAGATGCTTAACAGCTGAGCCACCCAGGTGCCCCTTTTTTAAAGATTTTATTTATTTATTTGACACAGAGGGAGACAGCAAAAGAGAGAGACCACAAGCAGGGGGAGTGGGAGAGGGAGAAGAAGACTCCCTGCCGAGCAGGGAGCTCGATGCAGGAATTGATCACAGGACACCGGGCTCATGACCAGAGCCGAAATCACTGAAGCCTGAGCCACCCAGGTGCCCCGTCTTAACTTCTCATTCATTTTTTCAGTCTTTTACTTTCTGTCCTGCATCATGGGTAATTTCCTCAGAACCCTCCCTCAGTTTACTAACTGCTCTGTAGCTATATTGCTTGTATGCTATTTAAACCATCGTTACAGTTTAAATTTCTTTTTTTTTTTAAAGATTTTATTTATTTGAGAGAGAGAATGAAAGAGAGAGAGCACAAGAGGGGGGAGGGTCAGAGGGAGAAGCAGACTCCCTGCCGAGCAGGGAACCCGATGCGGGACTCCATCCCGGGACTCCAGGATCATGACCTGAGCCGAGCGCAGTCGCTTAACCAACTGAGCCATCCAGGCGCCCCCACGGTTTAAATTTCAACCGCATTCTTTCCTTTTAAACTTCTACCTGGTTTCACTCTCTAAAGTGTTCTCTCTTTTAATCCTTTAATCACTTAAAACTCACTTTGTATTTTATGTATGATTGTCATTCTATTATCTCAAGTTCCTAGGTGCTTAATCTCATGTGTTTCATCTTCTGAGTTTTTTTTTTTAATTTTTTTGTTTGTTTGTTTGTTTTATTTATTCATGAGAGTCAGAGAGAGAGAGATAGAGAGAGGCAGCGGCAGAGGGAGAAGCAGGCTCCCCGCCTAGCAGGGAGCCTGATGTGGGACTCGATCCCAGGACCCTGGGATCGTGACCTGAGCGGAAGGCAGACGCTTAACCATCTGAGCCACCCAGGCGCCCCTCATCTTCTGAGTTTTAATTCATGATTGATTATTGCTCATGTATTATGTAAATTTTGGTTGTAATCTTGTGTTTATTGGTGCTTGTTTTTTACTTTAGGAAATTTTTATGTCTTGAATGAGGCAAGGGTTCCTCCTGAGTGATTTTGTGTTTTCTTCTGCCAGTCTTCCATACTCTTTTATTCATTTTTTGGCTTGAGAACTCCAGAATTACATGAATAATACAAAATGAGATCCCAAACCCATAAGACTCACAGCCCTGGCTATCAATTTTTCATGAGACATTTTTTTACCCAGTGTGTGGGTAGGGACAGTATTCCTAGTCATTTTCCTGAGTCAGTGGATTACTAAAAATTCTGCTTTATTCGAGGTATCAGCTCCAACTTATGGCCTCACATAGGAAATGCCTATATGTTACCCTTTCCTCCCAGAGCTGAAGCATTATCAGACTACTTGCTTATTACTTTACCTTTTTCTTTTGTCTCTATTTCTAGCAACAGTGGATTTCTATTAATTTTCTGGCAAAGTCAGCTACACATTAAAATTTATTGTGTTTTATCTATCATTTATAGGTTTAGGTATTTGAAGTATTTCCATCATAATCTTGTAGATCAGGTTGTCAGAGCTCCAAATACCCAGTTGTTCTTCAATCCAATTCTCAAGAGTAAGATCAGAAGGCCCACTGTCCATCTAGAGATGGACTAGGATATTTTCCACTATCCACTGCAGTCCATAAGCTTGGCTTTAGTAGTTTGGAGCAATTAGAATCCTGCCTCTGAAGTTTAAATTTAGAGTGTAGAGCAATGTTTCTTAAACTATGGACCCTATGTCATCATCTCTCAGAATTATCAGAGCGTTTGTTTAAAGTACATATTTCTAGTCTGAAACACAGATCTACTAAATGAAAAGTTTTGCAGATGGAACCTGGACACTTTAAACATCTTTTAGGCCATTTCTATGAAACCAAAGTTTGATAACTACTTATTTATAGGTATCATTCACCTGGATTAACATTCCTGATTAGCATTCCTTTAAATCCTGAAGAACACACCTTATTTTCTTGTATGCTCACTAACATCTAATACAATGTATTGCATATATTATGTAGTCAAAAAACATATTCTGGGCTGTCAAGATGGATGAATCAGGGCCAAAATCACACTAGAATCAAAAGAGCTTGAAGCTTACTACATATAATCCATGGCTCCAAACCTCTCTCCTCCAGCAGTGAACTGAACCCTACTCAAGGTTTAAATGATAAAAATGAGTTATTCAATTATTTATCCAACTAAAATCATATCAGTAAAGTAATATAGTGAATATAATTATATATTTAATATATGATTGTATTCATTAACTCAGTATCATTAACTCATGACGCTCTATGTGACAGGGAAATCATATATGCCTAAGACCCAGTGTCCTCCCTAAGGGAAATTACCTTGGTAGCATGTTGAACATGAACATAAAGCTTGATCTGCCATTCTGAAGTTGGAGCAGAAGTAAATGCAATGGCCCTAGGATGAAACTGGCAAGGCAAATTACAAAGCCCTCTCCTTTGTTCTTACCAAAGGTTAAGAGCACTAATTAGAAGTTAGGAGTATCATAATCTCAAAGGCAGCTGGGGAGTGTGACTTTTAATTACCTGGAAATTGAAATCAAGACTTTACTGTCTAATGTCACTGACAGCCAGAATGAAGGGAAGGAGAACCAATTTGATTCAGTCACTGTCCATAGCAGACACACCAATATTTTAGGGATCATCTTTATTTCCAGTATTGATTTTCTCCAGCTGAGTCAGGGGAGGCCATTGGAATTAAGGTGACAAGATCATATGTCTTCATATTGAAGATAGGTATGTAAATCATCTATTCAGATGGGAATAACCAGAACTGCATGGTGAAATCTAGATAATAGCAAATAAAGAGAGTCTATGAGATTATGCACTAAGACAGGCAAGTTCTAACAAATGTTAAATGTAGTATTCAGAGATCCTGGATCTCTCTTTAAATGGGTAACTTAGTTAAGCAGCACAACCTATTTAAGTTACATGGCCTGTGGCAGAACTTTCTGATTCTGTTTCCTCATCTGCCCTGTTCTTTTTTTAAAAAAAAAATAGGGTTGTCAAAGAAACACAATTGGATAAAAGATGAAAAGGATTTTCCTAGATTCATGAAGTTCTCTAGTAATGGGCTATAGTAGAACATTCTCTCTCCAACCTCTTTCACTACCTGCCTGAAAGCTCTTTGTCAAGCCCCTCAAAATGGATAACCATCCCTAAGCTTTTGATTTCCTATAAATTGTCCAGCAAATGAGGAATGTTGCCTGTTAGGAATTACAAGAACAGAAGAGAGGGATCTCCAAGTTGTTTGGGGCTCCATCTCTGGGTACATCCTCTTCATGTGCCGTGTACCAGGGTTGCATTTAAATACCCTGTCTTCACACAGCAGGGCTTTTCAGATGCTAGGACTGTGCTTGAGAGTCATTCCCTCAGGGAATGCATGAAACAACTGGCCAGAGAATCTGTGACTCACCCATGGAATTAAATGAGAGACTAAATAAATAACTGCGTCCCTGGAAGAAATTAAGGCATTCCTCTACCAAATATTAATTTTAAATATCTTCCCATACTGCTGCAGGATCACACACTTACATCTGATGTTCTTCTGTGTAAGATAGATAGGGTCAAAGCTGGAGGGCACTGAGATGTAGCCCCAGTGTCTGAAGTTGTGCCAGGACAAGGTAGTGGATCCCACAGGGATCTGGGAGGTGGGCAGAGTGAACCCCAAGGACCACATTAACAAAATCTGAATTATACAAAGCCAAGCACAAGCAAAGGACTAAAATAAGATTGGGGAAAAAATAAGTGGCTTAGATATCTGTGCCCTTATCCAAGTGAGAAATAAATTATTGAACAAAGTGCAAGACCTCACACTATGTGACATACTGCAGCTTACAGTATCTATTTGCCTTTGATTCAGGTTAATCATTTCTACATCACCTTCTGTATCAACCTCATACAGCTCTCCAGCCTGTTTTCATATCCTGGACTCTTGCTCCCATTGCAAATGCAGTTTCCCTAACCCTGCCCAATCCATTCTTTGCTTTTACTGTTCTGGTTTTCTCTGACCGCCCCCCAATAGTGAAAAATCTCTATTAAGTGCCTCTGGAAGGAGGTAACATTGCAGACAAATTCACTCTATACTCGGGCAGTAAGAATGAGCTGTCAGAACCACTGTACAGTATTGCCTCTGAAAGGACAATGTAAAAAAATATAGTGCTACATTAAAAAAAAAAAAAAAGAACTCTTAAGTTTTTAAATTATATTAAAGTACTGCTTATTCTCAAACCTTTTAGTCCCCTATTTGATGCTGATTGGGAAACTTCCAAAAGCAGCATATCAAGGGGAATGAGAAGGAAATATTTGTTCTACCCTAGAAAATACATGCGTAAGGTAAAGTATTGCCATTAAGGCCTAAGACATCACCCAACATTTCTTAAATCCAAAGCAGTGAGTTGGGGTTTTCCCTGCTACACCTGCATTCCTTTCTCCCTTTGCAGTCGTTTTTGGTGTTCTCTCTTCTATCTCTGCTCTCAATTGTCCACTCATTCCACTTTTTCCAGAAAACATTTGAGAGTGAAAATGAATCCTATTGATAATTCTGTTGGAACAATAAGTATAAGGCAGTACCATCTTGGAACAACCAGGATGGTGTTCATTATATTGCATGTCTGAATATCTAGGGCCTCATAAATCTAGAGAATTGTCCAGAACCACAGAGCTGGCATCATAAAAGTAGTTCCTGAAACCCTCCAAATGTTCTCAGTTCCTATCTTGACCAAGACTTTAACCTATCTTGTGTTTGCTTTCTAATTTATTTCTGATACCAGCTCCAGCCTCTTGGGAAGTTTTCCTCTGTATAAACTGGCCTCAGTTATTGTCCTTAAACTTGAAGCACCTTCCATGAACCTTAGCTTTGGCTGCCATCTCTGACAATTATTAGTACCCTTTTGTGAATTACCATCTACCCATTCAAGATAAATTGTCCAGACCAGCTGATTTAGTTCCTCCTCACTTTTCCTTACCATTTCACCAAAAGGACATTCCACAATATCTACTTCTGTATCTATTACATACAAAAATCATTATAATAACCTACCTCTAGATAATAAAGTCTTTCATAGACATGGGTTTTATTTGATGCTTATAACAAACTTGTGAAGATGTATTGAACACTTCACAGAAGAGAAGCTGAAGCTCCAGGAAAAATAACACTAATAATTTGAATGTTTTCCAATATGATCCCAATATTCCCAATCAAATGTCATATATTTATCCAAAGATTTCTAGATTAGGACTATTATAAACTATCTGAGTCAAGTACTCAACTAGTTTTTTGGATTTGCATCCCTATGCTTGTCTTTATAGGACTTACTTTTATATAATTATTAGAGAAAGACATTTTGTAGGCCAAATCTTTGTAGCTGGGTCATTCAAATCTCCCCACGGGTTTTGCCCCACACTCCAGTTTAGGATCAAACAGGCCCTTCAAGGGGGTATGCGGTGTTCCATCTTATCTGTCCTGTTGTCTTTACCACGTGAACCTTGCTACCTATACTCCCTATAGCTGAGCCCCTGCTTCATTCCCCTGAATTCTACTCACTGTGATGTTTTTGTCCTTGGGCTTCAAGATCCTTAAGGCAACACCCCTGATATCTGATGCTAGAGCTTCCTGACATTATCCTTCTTGATCCTGTCAGTTACCACCAAGGAACAGGCCTCTCTGGCCTAGGGGACACTCTGCCACTTGACCTCAGTTTGGACATTTAGCTAATAATGCTGGTATGTTGCTGCCGTTTCTCCTCATGAGCTGACTTTCATGTTTTGGCTCTGTGTTCAAACTCACATTTCTCCCTAGTCATCTCTAAAAAAAAAAAAAAAAAATTCTCTTTTGCTATACTACTCTAACGCATTACTACTTTTATCATAAGTTCCTGATTTGCTTAAATTCCCTTGTTCTGCCTTTTCCAATCTAATCCATTTCACCTGAGGTCTGGTTCTGACATTTCTTTGTCAATACCTCTAAGCTTTCCCTTATTAAGTGAAAATTTGATCCTCTGCTTGACTCAACCAGAATTTCTATGGAATCCCTGTGGCTTAGTCTACTGTGAAGAAGAGGAAGCCAGAAACAGGTAAAACTAGGTTTGGAAAGAACAGATGTTGCTGTTGAGCAGATGCTATGGGGCAGTTTGCCTGGGAACCAGATAATATACCACAAATAACACAGTGATCTTACTCTTCACTTGAGGCTATGGCTGTGTCAATATCCAGAGGTTTCCACTGTGGGCCATGGAATTTCCAGGTCCCATTCATCCATCAGGTCAAGTATTATTATGGCTGAAGCAGCCAATATCTTTAATGCAAGACCTCAGTTAGAAACTGGTTATTCAGAGAGACAGGTCACATAAATTGACCAACATAATGGGGGAGATCAAAGGAAGACTGTGAGCAGAGAGAAACTGGCCTTTGGAAACAGATTGGACATAAAACCATACCAGGCTGGGGAGTGGGGACTCCATTATCCTCCCCCTAATCAGAGTTGCTTAGTAAGCAGTTAGGATAGATGAAGAGTCTTAGGAATTGCTGAGGAGGAACAAAAAAGAAAGAAAAAGCAGAAAAATCAAGGTGCCTGGCTGACTCAGTCAGTAGAGCATGTGACTCTTGATTTCAGGGTTGTGAGTTCAAGCCCTACATTTGGTGTAGAGTTTACATAAATGAATGAATGAATGAATACATACATACATACATACCCCATCAGCCCTCCCACCCCTATAAACTTCTCATATTTGTATCTTCTCAGATGAAGGGCTTTTTGTTTGTTTGCTTGGTTATAGCTGTATATCCTTAGATGCTGTCATTTATATGAATAAGCATGTAAACTATGGTATCTGTTTCTCCAGAGTGGTATACAGACCTATGGTGAGTTCAGGCTTGGGTGGTTATTTTGTGGTGAGGAAATCGGATGAGCCCTGAGAAATCTTTGTTTCTGATAGCCCTGGCCTGTATCATTGTGCGACAATTTAGCCATAATATCTGAAGAGTGATTAATCAAAACTCAACATTCTCAAACATTAATGTACTTAGTAGTAACTGAAGGAGTTTTTTACATATACATACAGGATCTACCCCTTCAGAGTCCCATTCAGTAGATTGTAAAGAACTGGAATCTGAATTTTTCAATACACATCAGGTGATCCTGATAGAGTCCATTCTGGAAACCCATGTTGAGAAATCTAGCTTTGTGAAGAGTGAGGGATGGTCCTCAGATCAGTGGGTCAAAAATGAAAGGTTAAAGGGAAGATGTTAAAAGAAGACAGAGTTCAAACATTTTATTTGGGCTGAGTTGAGGGATAATTCTTGGCCTGTTCTCATTCATTTGAAACATATTTATTCTCTAAGGACTTCCCTTCCCATAAATTTTTTGAAGGAAAATGACTCAAGATAATAACAACATTGAATATTTACTGAACTCATACTATGTGTCAGGTCCTATGGTGAACACTTTAAAGAGGTCGCCATTCAATCTTCCCAACAATCTCAGCAAGTAGGTGCTATGTTTATTTTAATTATACAAATTTGTCAGTAGATGAAGAATGTCAAAACTAGTAGTGGCAAAGCTGAAGTTCTGACATAAATCTGTTCCCAACTCAGTGCTATCAACCAACACACTTAATTGCTTCTGAGCATGCAGTGCTGCTCCCTACAAATCATTTTTTTCATGCATGCATGCTTTCAATAGCCATGAATTTGTTAATTAAACAATTATTTGTTTCAATTAGCAATAATCGCACCTCGGATAAACCTCATTGGCTACGATACTGCCACTGAACACCTACTATATGTGCCAGGTTATGTATGGGTTCTGGGACACAGAACAAAGAACCTTTTAACTCATTCAATAAGGCTAGTATAATACCAATATATAAACTGTACAAGAATGGCATTAAAAGAAAACCAGAGGCCAAAACTCATTTATGAAGGATCCTAAATAAATTATTAGTAAATTAAATATAGCAACATAATGAGAGTATAAAACATTAAGAAGAGAGAGAATTTCCCCAAGAATGAAATAATTATTTAACATTAGAAAAATTCTAAAAGCAATTCCCAAGAAAAACTCTAAATGTAACCCTCTAGATTTATTAGCACATTAAAAAAAAAAAACAACCTCATAATTGCCTTAATTCAGGAACTACTTACTAAATCCAATACCTATGCCTAAATTTTTGGAATTACATTCTAGTTGAAGGGGACAGATATTAAGTAACATAAATAAAGAAAATATACATTGTGTCAGAGGGTGATAGGTGCTATGGAGAAAAATAGAACAGGGAAGGGATAAAGAGGAATGGCCAGGGGAGGGAAGAAGTTTGTTGATACCATTTTAAGTAAGAGTAGTTGGGGAAGGTCTCAGTGAGGAAGTGCCAGTGAGATATGAAGGGAGTGAGGAAGAGAGTATTGTAGAAGTATGGCTGACAGGTGGGCCATAAATAGGTAGGAAGCCACAGAGGTAGAACAGAGTGAGCAAGCATAAAAGGAGGAGACTGTGGAGGTTGGGGGTAGGGGAGAGGGTTGCTGATGATCATGTAGTGTGTGGACCAGTACAATGACCTTGGCTTTTATTCTGGAATGAGGACCCATTAAGGATTTTGAGTGGAGGAGTGAAGAGGTCTGATTTAAGATTTAAAAGTATTACTCTGGCTGATGTGCTGAAAGCAGATTTTGGAACAGCAAAATATCTGTGTGTTTGTTAGCATCAGTCTAGGTTGTAGTCATTAAGAGGTCCCACGTGCCAGTGGCTTGAACAAGATAAGAGATCGTTTCTTTCACAAAGTAGTTCAGGTCATAATCAGGATAGACAAAATGATTTGATAGTATTTTGGGCTCTGTTATCCCCAGGACACTTTGCACCTTTTCAGAGTCAAAAACCAATCACCATCATGGCTGCATTCCAGCCGGTTGGAAGGAGGAAGTGGAAAGGGAAGGCTTGCTCTTTTTAAGGACATGTTCCAGATATTGCACAAACATGTTTCACTTGCAACCCACAGGCTAGAGCCCAGGCACGTGGGCACAATGAACTTCAAGGGACACTGGGTGAGGAAGTCTTTGGTGACTATTTACCCCATCAAACTCCTATGACTTTAGAACAGTGGCTCTCAAAGTGTGGTCTGGACCAGCAGCATCAGGATTACCTGGAAGCTTGTCAGAAATGCAAATTATCGGGGCACCTGGGTGTCTCAGATGGTTAAGTGTCTGCCTTCAGCTCAGGTCATGATCCCAGGGTCCTGGGATCGAGCCCCACATCAGGCTCCTGGCTCAGTGGGGAGTCTGCTTCTCCCTCTCCCTCTGCCTCTCCCACTGCTCATGCTCTCTCTCTCTCTGTATCTCTGTGTCTCAAATGAATAAATAAAATCTTAAAAAAAAAAAAAGAAATGCAAGTTCTCAGGCCCCATCCCAAACTCACTGCTCAGAAACTCTGGGGATGAGAGCCAATAATCTTTTTTAAAAAATGAGCTCTCCAGGTAATTCTGAGGTATGCTACCAGGAACACTAGGGAGAAGGAGCCATGTTAGGAACCACACATTTGAACTATTAATTCTTTCTTGCCTAATTTATTATCTAAAGGTTTCATGGAATTCCAGTGTAGATATTAATTAAAAGAATTTGAATCTGAATATTAATCATAGAATGCAGTATTACTAGTTTCATTTTAGGCCTTGCAGTAAGTGTGGTTAATTTCTTTAATGTTGTGATGGCTTTACAAGCAAAGGATTAAAAAAAAGTGCACTGACAAAACATTATTCCTGTTACCTTCTTAGGCTATATTTACTCTCCTACTCTGTTTTCTTTGGTTTCCATTCTATCTTGTCTGAAAATTACTGGGTGTTGTCAGAGTTAATTGATATTTATAGGACGTCTTCAATATCAACCCACCAGAATGAACAAATAAAAATTGCCATGTCTGCCTAGAGGAGAGAAAAATGTTTTTTGGGAAAGTCTTTCCTTTATCTATAAAGAGAGGTTGGATATACCAGAGAGCATATATTAACATAAGAACTTAAAAGAATTGATTGAAATACAGAATGAACAGAAAATTTTCTAAGAATATGTAGATTATCAAATTTGAATCAAAACAAATAGAAAATTCAAATATGTGAATGACAGTTGAAAAATTGAAAAGGCAGTAAATTTGGTTCTTTGGAAATGTAGATCTGCTCTTTAAAAAGGCAACAGGTCTAGTTAGACTTCAAAAAATGATAAATTTCCATGTTTTATAAACTGTACAAAGAAGACAAAAGCAACAAAGAAGAACCTTTTAACTCATTCAGTAAGGCTAGTATAATACCAATATATAAACTGTACAGGAATGGCATTAAAAGAAAACCAGAGGCCAAAACTCATTTATGAAGAGTCATAAATAAATTATTAGTAAATTAAATATAGCAACATATTAAGAGTATAAAACATTAAGAAGAGATAGAATTTCCCCAAGAATGAAATAATTATTTAACATTAGAAAGATTCTAAAAGGAATTCCCAAGAAAAACTCTAAATGTAACCCTCTAGATTTATTAGCACATTAAAAAAAAAAACCTCATAATTGCCTTAATGCAGCAACTACTTACTAAAATCCAATACCTATGCCTGAATTTTTAAAAATCCAAATCTATTAGTAATCTAAGGGGGGGAAACACCACTTTCTTGGCTTGATAAAGAGTATTTACTGTAAGTTTACAGCAAGTATCATATTGTTGCAACATGGAAACATTCCCAGTGATATCAGAATAGGACAAGAATTTCTACTTTAACCACTACTATCTAAGCAGAGGTCCTAAAAATGCAGTTAAATAAGAAAATAAAATAAAGTTTCTAAATATTTTTGTTATTTGCAGACAGCACAATCACTGTCAGATATTCAAAGATAATCAAATGAGAAGCTATTACAACCAACAGGAGAGTTCAATAAGAAACCAGTTACAAATAAGAATTTTAAAATTCCAGTATATCAGCAATAGTTAAAACATATGTAATAACAGGGGCACCTGGGTGGCTCAGTCGGTTAAGCATCTGCCTTCGGCTCAGGTCATGATCCCAGGGTCCTGGGATCGAGCCCCGCATCGGGCTCCCTGCTCAGCAGGGAGCCTGCCACTCCCACTGCTTGTGCTCTCTCTCTCTGTCAAATAAATAAATAAAATCTTTAAAAAAAAAAAAACAAAACAAAACATATGTAATAACAATACAAAATACTTAGGAACTTAATAAGAAATTTATAAAACCTTTATGAGTAAAGCTATAAAACTTCACTGAATGAAGAGAATACCATGTTCATTAAAAGATTTACTATTTACATGTTATAAATTTCCACCAAATTATCTACTAACTTAATAGGTTCTAATAAAAATTCCAAGAGGATTTTTCAAACGAATGTAAGATAATTCGAAGTTTCATCTGAAAGATATTATGCAAGCATAGACAACTTCGGAAAAAAATGAGCGATTTCTACCCAATATGAAAACATACTACAGGGGTGCCTGGGTGGCTCAGTCACTAAGCGTCTGCCTTCAGCTCAGGTGATGATCCCAGGGTCCTGGGATCAAGCCCCACATCCTGCTCCCTGCTTGGCGTGAAGCCTGCTTCTCCCTCTCCCACTTCCCCTGCTTTTGTTTCCTCTCTCGCTGTGTCTCTTTGTGTCAAATAAATTAATAAAGTCTTTTAAAAAAAACTACAAAGCTAGAAATATTAAATCATTAAGGTATCATTTTAGAAACAAATCTGTGAAATAGAAATCTAAAAAATATTCATTTGTATTTTGGTGTTTACTTTATGGTAAGGGACACTCATACTAATAATAGTGGGAAAAAGAGCCTTCAACAAATAGTGTAGAGATGATTGGTTATCCAAGTGAGGAGGGAGGACAAGTTTTAAAATTACCCCATGTACAAAAATAAATTCAAGATGCATTAAAGTTCTAAGTATTAGGAGGAAATGTAGGAAATGGTCTTATAATTTGAGAGAAGTTCCTACTGTATCAGATTTAAAAGACATAAAGGAAAAGACAAGCTTTGAACGCACTAAAATTAAAATCCGCTGGGCTCTAAATGATACTATAAACAAAGTTAAAAAAAATACCATGGGAAACGCACTCAATAAGGCTTGCATTTAATGACATATCTGTATTTATTATTATTTATTTAAAAGATGAAAATTCACATCTACAGTGCATAATCTTTTATAAATCCTTAGGAAAAATTGAGGTATCATAATTTAAAAAATGGACAAAGATTATAAAAAGGCAAAGATTATATGCAGAAGAAATACAAATGTCCATAAAAGAAAATGAAGAGGATCTTACTAGTTTTCAGGGAAAAAAAAACAAATTAATACCCAAAAATTTCCTCTCATCAGGTTGACAAAATTAAAAAGATTAATAAAAATTAAAAGAGAACATTTAGAGTTGAAGTCAGTATAGGTTAATTTCATAATCTCTCCATGGTTATATAAGTAGTATGCCATTTTTAGAAGACAAATTGCAGAAACTATGTTTAGAGGAAATTTATATACAGATATAGGTAGGTCTGAGGGAAAGGATGGAGAATGACATTGGAGAAGGGAAGAGAAGGAAGATGAACACTTGTTGTTTGTATAGTTCTATATAATTGAATGTTTTAGAGTGAGAATATATTTACATATTACCTATGTATTTATTTTTTTTAATTATTAGTTTGAGTTAGAACCAACTACAGAAATAAGAAATATATCACAGCCTTGAAACACAAATGTATTCACTAGACTTCACTCTCATGTCAAATGAGGACCCATTCGTCTAGCATGTATAGCTTAGATTCCAAATAATCAAAATGTACTTTCATTTGTAAGAAGTCAACATGGAACATGGATTGCTCATAATCTCTCTGCTGCTACTGACACTTCTGTAAACTTGCTTTTCTTTCTTAATTTTATTTTATTACGTTAATCACCATACATTACATCATTAGTTTTTGATGTAGTGTACCATGATTCATTGTTTGCATATAACACCCAGTGTTCCATTCAGTACATGCCCTCTTTAATACCCATCACCAGGCTAACCCATCACCCCACCCTCCTCCCCTCTAGAACCCTCAGATTGTTTCTCAGAGTCCATAGTCTCTCATGGTTCATCTCCACCTCCGATTTCCCCCCCTTTCATTTTTCAATTCCTACTATCTTCTTCTTTTTTTTTTTTTTTTAACATATAATGTATTATTTGTTTCAGAGGTACAGGTCTGTGATTCAACAGTCTTACACAATTCACAGCGTTCACCATAGCACATACCCTCCCCAATGTCCATCCTCCAGCCACCCCATCCCTCCCATCCCCCACCACTCCAGCAACACTCTGTTTCCTGAGATTAAGAATTCCTCATATCAGTGAGAGCATATGATCCATGTCTTTCTTTGATTGACTTATTTCGCTCAGCATAATACCCTCTAGTTCCACCCATGTCATTGCAAATGGCAAGATTTCAGGGTTTTTTTTTTTTTTTTGATGGTTGAATAATATTCCATTGTATATATATGCCACTTCTTCTTTATCCATTCATCTGTTGTTGGACATCTTAGCTCTTTCCATAGTTTGGCTATTGTGGACATTGCTGCTATAAACATTGGGGTGCATGTACCCCTTCGGATCACTACATTTGTATCTTTGGGGTAAATACCCAATAGTGCAATTGCTGGGTCATACAGTAGCTCTATTTTCAACTTTTTGAGGAACCTCCAAACTGTTTTCCAGAGTGGCTGCACCAGCTTGCATTCCCACCAACAGTGTAGGAGGGTTCCCCTTTCTCCACATCCTCACCAACCTCTGTCATTTCCTGACTTGTTAATTTTAGCCATTCTGACTGGTGTGAGGTGGTATCTCATTGAAGTTTTGATTTGGATTTCCCTGATGCCGCGTGATGCTGAGCACTTTTTTCATGTGTCTGTTGGCCATTTGGATGTCTTCTTTGCAGAAATGTCTGTTCATGTCTTCTGCCCATTTCTTGATTGGATTGTTTGTTCTTTGGGTGTTGAGTTTGGTAAGTTCTTTATAGATTTTGGATACTAGCCCTTTATCTGATATGTCATTTGCAAATATCTTCTCCCATTCTGTCAGTTGTCTTTTGGTTTTATTGATTGTTTCTTTTGCTGTGCAAAAGCTTTTTATCTTGATGAAGTCCCAATAGTTCATTTTTGCCCTTGCTTCCCTTGCCTTCGGCACTGTTTCTAGGAAGAAGTTGCTGTGGCTGAGGTTGAAGAGGTTGCTGTCTGTGTTCTTCTCTAGGATTTTGATGGACTCCTGTCTCACATTTAGGTCTTTCAACCATTTTGAGTCTATTTTTGTATGTGGTGTAAGGAAATGGTCCAGTTTCATTCTTCTGCATGTGGCCGTCCAATTTTCCCAAAACCATTTGTTGAAGAGACTGTCTTTTTTCCATTGGACATTCTTTCCTGCTTTGTTGAAGATGAGTTGACCATAGAGTTGAGGGTCCATTTCTGGGCTCTCTCTTCTGTTCCATTGATCGATGTGTCTGTTTTTGTGCCAGTACCGTACTGTCTTGATGATGACAGCTTTGTAATAGAGCTGGAAGTCCAGAATTGTGATGCCACCAGCTTGGCTTTTCTTTTTCAACATTCCTCTGGCTATTCAGGATCTTTTCTGGTTCCATACAAATTCTAGGATTATTTGTTCCATTTCTTTGAAAAAAGTGGATGGTATTTTGATGGGGATTGCATTGAACATGTAGATTGCTCTAGGTAGCACTGACATCTTCACAATATTTGTTCTTCCAATCCATGAGCATGGAACATTTTTCCATTTCTTTGTGTCTTCCTCAATTTCTTTCATGAGTATTTTATAGTTTTCTGAGTACAGATCCTTTGCCTCTTTGGTTAGATTTATTCCTAGGTATCTTATGGTTTTGGGTGCAATTATAAATGGGATCGACTCCTTAATTTCTCTTTCTTCTGTCTTGTTGTTGGTGATTAGGAATGCCACTGACTTCTGTGCATTGATTTTATATCCTGCCACTTTACTGAATTCCTGTATGAGTTCTAGCAGTTTTGGGGTAGAGTCTTTTGGGTTTTCCACATAAAGTATCATATCATCTGCAAAGAGTGAGAGTTTGACTTCTTCTTTGCCGATTCGGATGCCTTTGATTTCTTTTTGTTGCCTGATTGCTGTGGCTAGGACTTCTACTACTATGTTGAATAGCAGTGGTGATAGTGGACATCCCTGCCATGTTCCTGACCTTAGGGGGAAAGCTCTCAGTTTTTCCCCATTGAGAATGATATTTGCTGTGGGTTTTTCATAGATGGCTTTTATGATATTGAGGTATGTACCCTCTACCCCAACACACTGAAGAGTTTTAATCAAGAAAAGGTGCTGTACTTTGTCAAATGCTTTTTCTGCATCTATTGAGAGGATCATATGGTTCTTATTCTTTCTTTTATTAATGTATTGTATCACATTGATTGATTTGCAGATGTTGAACCAACACTGCAGCCCAAGAATAAATCCCACTTGGTCGTGGTGAATAATCCTTTTAATGTACTGTTGGATCCTATTGGCTAGTATTTTGGTGAGAATTTTTGCATCCTTGTTCATCAGGGATATTGGTCTGTCATTCTCCTGTTTGATGGGGTCTTTGTCTGGTTTTGGGATCAAGGTAATGCTGGCCTCATAAAATGAGTTTGGAAGTTTTCCTTCCATTTCTATTTTTTGGGACAGTTTCAGAAGAATAGGTATTAATTCTTCTTTAAAATGTTTGGTAGAATTCCCTTGGGAAGCCATCTGGCCCTGGGCTCTTGTTTGCTGGGAGATTTTGATTATTGCTTTAATTTCCTTAGTGGTTATAGGTCTGTTCAGGTTTTCTCTTTCTTCCTGGTTCAGTTTTGGTAGTTGATACATATCTAGGAATGCATCCATTTCTTCCAGGTTATCTAATTTGCTGGCATATAGTTGCTCATAATATATTCTTATAATTGTTTGTATTTCTTTGGTGTTGGTTGTCATCTCTCCTCTTTCATTCATGATTTTATTTATTTGGGTCATTTTTCTTTTTGACAAGTCTGGCCAGGGGGTTATCAATCTTGTTAATTCTTTCAAAGAACCAGCTCCTAGTTTCGTTGATCTGTTCTACTGTTCTTTTGGTTTCTATTTCATTGATTTCTGCTCTGATCTTTATTATTTCTCTTCTCCTGCTGGGTTTAGGCTTTATTTGCTGTTCTTTCTCCAGCTCTTTTAGGTGTAGGGTTAGGCTGTGTATTTGAGACCTTTCTTGTTTCTTGAGAAAGGCTTGTATTGCTATATACTTTCCTCTTAGGACTGCCTTTGCTGCATCCCAAACATTTTGAATAGTTGTGTTTTCATTTTCACTTGTATCCATGAATTTTTTTAATTCTTCTTTAATTTCCTGGTTGAGCTATTCATTCTGTAGTAGGATGCTCTTTAGCCTCCATGTATTTGAGTTCTTTCCAACTTTCCTCTTGTGATTGAGTTCTAGTTTCAAAGCACTGTAGTCCGAAAATATGCAGGGAATGATCCCAATCTTTTGGTACCAGTTGAGACCTGATTTGTGACCTAGGATGTGATCTATTCTGGAGAATGTTCCATGGGCACTAGAGAAGAATGTGTATTCCGTTGCTTTGGGATGGAATGTTCTGAATATATCTGTGAAGTCCATTTGGTCCAGTGTGTCATTTAAAGTCTTTATTTCCTTGTTGATCTTTTGCTTAGATGATCTGTCCATTTCAGTGATGGGGGGTGTAAAAGTCCCCCACTATTATTGTATTGTTGTCAATGTGTTTCTTTGCTTTTGTTATTAATTGGCTTATATACTTGGCTGCTCCCGTGTTAGGGGCATAGATATTTACAATGGTTAGATCTTCTTGTTGGATAGACCCTTTAAGTAGGATAAAGTGCCCTTCCTCATCTCTTATTATAGTCTTTGGTTTAAAATCTAATTTGTCTGATATACGGATTGCCACTCCAGCTTTCTTTTGGTATCCATTAGCATGGTAAATGGTTTTCCACCCACTCACTTTCAACCTGGGGGTGTCTTTGGGTCCAAAATGAGTCTCTTGCAGACAGCATATCGATGGGTCTTGTTTTTTAATCCAGTCTGATAGCCTGTGTCTTTTGATTGGGGCATTTAGCCCATTTACATTCAGGGTAACTATTGAAAGATATGAATTTAGTGCCATTGTATTGCCTGTAAGGTGACTGCTACTGTATATTGTCTGTGTTCCTTTCTGGTCTATGTTGCTTTTAGGCTCTCTCTTTGCTTAGAGGACCCCTTTCAATATTTCTTGTAGGGCTGGTTTTGTGTTTGCAAATTCTTTTAGTTTTTGTTTGTCCTGGAAGGTTTTTATCTCTCCTTCTATTTTCATTGACAGCCTGGCTGGCTATAGTATTCTTGGCTGCATATTTTTCTCATTTAGTGCTCTGAATATATCATGCCAGTCCTTTCTGGCCTGCCAGGTCTCTGTGGATAGGTCTGTTGCTAATCTAATGTTTCCACCATTGCAGGTTACAGACCTCTTGTCCTGAGCTGCTTTCAGGATTTTCTCTTTGTCTCTGAGACTTGTAAGTTTTACTATTAGATGTCGGGGTGTTGACCTATTTTTATTGATTTTGAGGGGGGTTCTCTGTGCCTCCTGGATTTTGATGCCTATTTCCTCCCCCAAATTAGGGAAATTCTCTGCTATAATTTGCTCCAGTATACCTTCTGCCCCCTCTCTCTTTCTTCTTCTTCTGGGATCCCAATTATTCTAATGTTGTTTCATCTTATGGTGTCACTTATCTCTCGAATTCTGCCCTCGTGATCCAGTAGTTGTTTATCTCTCTTTTTCTCAGCTTCTTTATTCTCCATCATTTGGTCTTCTATATCACTAATTCTCTATTCTGCCTCATTTATCCTAGCAGTTAGAGCCTCCATTTTTTATTGCACCTCATTAATAGCCTTTTTGATTTCGACTTCATTAGATTTTATTTCTTTTATTTCTCCAGAAAGGGTTTCTCTAGTATCTTCCATGCTTTTTTCAAGCCCAGCTAGTGTCTTTATAATCGTCATTCTGAACTCTAGTTCTGGCATCTTACTAATGTCCATATTGATTAGGTCCCTGGCAGTCAGTACTGCCTCTTGTTCTTTTTTTTTTGAGGTGAGTTTTTCCATCTTGTCATTTTGTCCAGAGGAGAATAGATGAATGAGAGAACAAACTGCTAACAGGGTAACAATGACCCCAGAAAAATATACACTAAACAAATGAGAACAGACCTTCCAGAAAGTGGTCGCTTTTCTGTTCAGAGAGTTGCTGCTATTCTTTTCTTTGATCTCCTATTGAGTTTGTAGGTGTTCAGAATAATTTGATAGCTATCTAGCTGAATTCCTGGGACCAGATGAAATTTAGGTCTCCTACTCCTCCGCCATCTTGCTCCTCCTGTCTGCCTTTCTTTCTTTTTAATGAACACAAATTCAGCTTCTCTGTTGAGTCCCAGAGACTCTATGGTTGTTTTTACTGAATATGCCTCATTAAATTAGACTTTAGTTAATTAAATTTGCTTTACAGCTACTACAATTCTTGGGGGCCATTAGGCTTAAGGGAACCTATTAAATACATAATTTTATGTTGTCAAAATCAGGGAGAAATTGGATTTAGACAAGATAGTGAACTATTTCTGAGCAAATCCAGAAAATTGATCTATCCATTATTCCTGTCTATCCATTATTCCTGTGTTTAATAAGCAAATTAAGAAAACTCTGCTGTCTATCCATTATACTTAGTTGGCCAAAATCCAAACATGCCTCAATCTTAATGTTTGCCTCTTCTTTGCCTAATTCTTGTTTGCTAAATCCTGCTAAAGAAAATTATAGAACCATTGAGATGAGTACCACTAAATATACACTTAATGACCCCAACTGGGCCTCAAAGCTCAGAATTTCTTTTATTCTCTCAAAACTTTGTTTTCCTCAAACCCCGATTTCTTTAGGAGTCTTGCCTTCTATTTCACTGAGAAATTAGATACCATCACAGTGTATATTTCTCAGTTTTCCACCAGAGAATCTATAAAACTACCCTCCCTCCTTTATTCTCAATTCTGAATTTTAAAAGACATTTTTCTTCCAGTCTAAGACTATTATATTCAGCCATTAAAAAAAAATAAAAGGAAATTTTGCCACTTGCAACAGTATGGATAAAGCTTGAGGGCATTATGCTAAATGAATAAACCAGACAGAAAGACAAATACTGGGGTGCCTGAGTGGCTCAGTTGGTTAAGTGTCTGCCTTCGGCTCAGGTCATGATCTCAGGATGATCCCCACGTTGGGCTCTCTGCTCAGCAGGGAGTCTGCTTCTCCCTCTCACTTTCCCTCTGTTCTCTCTCTCTCTCTCTCAAATAAATAAATAAAATCTTAAAAAAAGAAAAACAAATAGTGTATGGCATCACTTATATGTAGAATCTAAAAAAAAAAGAAAAAAATCAAACTTATAGAAACAGAGAGTAGAATAATTGTTGCCAGAGGCTGAGGTATGGAGAAAATGGGGAGATATTAGTCAAAAAGTACAAAATTTAAGTTATAAGATGAATAAGTATTGAGGAACTAATGTACAGCCTGGTGACTGTAGTCACATATACAGTACAATATTGTATATTTGAAATCTGCTAAGAGTAGATCTTAAGCATTCTTACCTCATACAAAGTAACTGTGAGGTGATGGTTATGTTGATTAACCTGATTGTGGTAATCATTTCACGATTATACATATATCAAATCATCATGTTGAGGAAATCAAAGGTATACATATTGGGAAGGAAGACATAAAACTGTCTTTGTTCACAGATGATATGATCTTCTATGTAGAGAATCTGAAGGAATCAACAACAATAGCAATAACTCACAGAACTATTAAGTGATAATGGCATGGTTGCAGGATTCAAGGTCAATATAGAAAAGTCAGTTGCGTTCTTGTGTTTCAGTGAAACGGAGGAGTTTGAAATAAAAAAAAAATACCATTTACATTGGTACCCCCAAAATGAAATATGTATAAATCTAAAAAAATATATACAAGGTTTATATGAGGAAAACTACAAAACTAGCCTATGAACAATCTTAAAGAACTAAATACATGGAGAGAGTCCATGTTCATGGATAAGAAGATTCAATATTATCAACATTTTAGTTCTTCTGAAATTGATTTGTAGATTCAGTGCAATCCCAATCAAAATTCCAGCAAGTTATTTTATGAATATCAACAAAATGATTCTAAAGTTGATGTGGAGGGACAAAAGACCCAGACTAGCCAACACATTGTGGGAGGAGAAGAGCAAAATTGGAGGACTGATGCTACTCAACTTCAAAACTTACTATAAATCTACAGTAATCAAAACAGTGTGGTGAAGGAATAGACAGATCAATGGAATAAAATAGAAAGCACACATATAGTCTATCTCTGACAAAGGGACAAAGGCAATACAATAGAGCAAAGATTGTTTCTTCAACAAATGGTACTGGAACACTGGATGTCTATATGCAAATAAATGAATCTAAATCTTATACCTTTCACAAATATTAATGCAAAATGGATCATAGGCCTAAATGGAAAACACAAAACTATAAAACCCCTACCAGGTAACATAGGAGATAATCTAGATGGCCTTGGGTACAGTAATGCTTTTTTAGATACAATACCAAAGATACAACTCATGAAAAAAGTGATAAACTGGACTTCATTAAAATTAAAAACTTCTCTTCAAAAGGTAATATCAAGATAATTAGAAGACAAACCACAGACTAGGAGAAAATATTTGTAAAAGACACATCTGATAAAGGATTACTATCCAAAATATACATTCTTAAAACTCAAGAAAACAAACAACCTGATTTTAAAATGGACCAAAGACCTTAACAGACACCTCACCAAGGAAGGTATACAGGTGACAAATAATATATGAAAATATGTTCCACATCATATGTCATCAGGAAAATGCAAATTAAAACAACGAGATACTATTATCCACCTATAAGAATGGCCAAAATCGGAGGGGGGAAAGATGGTGGAGGAGTAGGGGACCCTATTTCAACTGCTCCCTGGAATTGAGCTGGATATCTACCAGACCACTCTGAGCACCCATGAAACCAGCCTGAGATGTAAGAAGATCTGGATCTCTACAAACAGAATATCGGAGGTGGTTGGTTTTGAGGTACGAAGCAGAGAGCCGTGATTCCGCGGGCAGATATCAGAGGATAAACGGCAGCAGGAGGGTGCCTGGCCATGGGGATCCTACACGGCCAGTGACTGACAGCCTCATGTGCTGGGGATGGACTGGGGGACAGACTCGCAGACCGGTAGTGGCGGGGAAAGGACTTTAGGGCAGCCCCGGGGTGGAAACCTGGAGCAGTGGGGTCACGAGCGCGAACTGGGGGTGGCTGGCAGTTTTAGAAGCACAAAGGGCAGAGACATGCCCCGACCTGGAGGCAGGACTGGGGGTGCTGCAGAGGGGCGCACAACCCAGGACGCTGCAGTTTATAGCAGCATGGACAGAAAAGAAGATGGTGTGGCCTGGAGAGCTCACTAAAGAACAGACTGCGATCTCTCTGCTCTGAGGCAGAGGGTTGGAAATGGTCTCTTCTGCTCTGAATTGTGGAAGAGACGCGGAAAGCCACCAGGGAAAGCCGGCAGAAAACAAAAGCCCCAAAGACTGATTCCCACTGAGCCCATCCCCCGCCACAGGGGGGCAGGGCAACTCCGCCCAAACTGGGTTGCCTGAGTAAGTGCACCAGGCCCCTCCCACAGAAGACAGGCTGGGAAAACAAGAGGCCAGCAACCCTAAGGTCCCAAGAAAACAGGTGCATCTTGCTTGGGTTTTGGCCAATAATTTGGACTCTATACATTCCCTCAAACACCCATCAACAGAATGACTAGGAGGAGGAGCCCCCAAAATAGAAAAGACTCAGAGATTATGACTTATGCTGCAGATTTATAAATGGATACAGATATAACCAAGATGTCGGAGATGGAATTCAGGCTAGCAATTGTGAAGACAATGGCTAGAATGGAGAAATCAATTAATGGCAACATAGAGTCTCTAAGGGCAGAAATAAAAGGTGACTTGGCAGAACTTAAAAATGCTTTCAATGAGATCCAATCCAATCTAGATAATCTAACAGCTAGGGTAACTGAGGCAGAAGAGCGAATAAGCGACCTGGAAGACAATATAATAGATAAAAAGGGAAAAGAGGTGGCCAGGGAAAAACAACTCAGAATCCATGAAAATAGAATCAGAGAAATAAGTGACACCATGAAGCGTTCCAATGTCAGAATAATTGGAATCCCAGAGGGAGTGGAGAGAGAGAGAGGACTAGAAGATGTATTTGAGCAAATCATAGCTGAGAACTTCCCTAATCTGGGGAATGAAACAAACATTCGAGTCCTAGAGGCAGAGAGGACCCCTCCTAAGATCAAGGAAAACAGGCCAACACCCCAGCATGTAATAGTAAAACTTGCAAATCTTAGAACCAAGGAAACCATCTTAAGGGCAGTTAGGGGGAAGAGATTCCTTACGTACATTGGGAGGAACATCAGAATAATGTCAGACCTATCCACAGAGACCTGGCAAGCCAGAAAGGCCTGGCAAGACATATTCAGGGTACCAAATGAGAAGAACATGCAGCGAAGAATAGTTTATCTGGCAAGGCTTCCATTTAGAATCGATGGAGAGATGCAGAGCTTCCACGACCAGCAGAAACTGAAAGAGTATGTGACCACTAAGCCGGCCCTGCAAGAAATATTAAGGGGGGTTCTATAAAAGGAGAAAGACCCCAAGAGTGATATACAACAGAAATGTACAGGGACAATCTATAAAAATGTCTTCACAGGCAACATGATGACAATTAATTCATAACTTTCAATAATCACTCTCAACATGAATGGCCTAAATGCTCCCATAAAATGGCACAGGTTGCAGATTGGATAAAAAGACAGGACCCATCCATATGCTGTCTACAAGAGACTCATTTTGAACCTAAAGATACATCCAGACTGAAAATGAAGGGATGGAGATCCATCTTCCGTGCCAGTGGACCTCAAAAGAAAGCTGGGGTAGCAATTCTTATATCAGACAAATTAGATTTTAAACTAAAGTCTGTAATAAGAGACACAGAAGGACACTGTATCATTCTTAAAGGGTCTATCCAACAAGAAGATCTAACCATTGTAAATATCTATGCCCCCAACATGGGAACAGCCATCTACATAAGACAACTGTTAACCAAAATAGAGTCATATTGATAACAATACGTTAATTGTAGGAGACCTCAATACTCCACTCTCAGCCATGGACAGATCATCTAAGCAGAAAATCAACAAGGAAACAAAAGCTTTGAATGATACATTGGACCAGATGGACCTCATAGATATTTCCACCCAGAACATTCCACCCTAAAACAACAGAATACTCATTCTTCTCGAGCGCACATGGAACTTTCTCCAGAATAGACCATATACTGGGTCAAAAACCAGGTCTCAACTGATACCAAAAGATTGAGATTATTCCCTGCATATTCTCAGACCACAATGCTCTAAAACTGGAACTCAATCACAAGAAAAAATTTGGCAGAAATTCAAACACTTGGAAGCTAAAGACCACTCTGCTCAAGAATGTTTGGGTCAACCAGGAAATCAAAGAAGAACTTAAACAATTCATGGAAATCAATGAGAACGAAAACACATCAGTCCAAAACCTATGGGATACTGCAAAGGCGGTCCTAAGGGGGAAATACATAGCCATCCAAGCCTCACTCAAAAAAAATAGAAAAATCCCGAATTCACCAACTAACTCTGCACCTTAAAGAACTAGAGAAAAAGCAACAAACGGCACTGAAACCACGCACTAGAAGAGAAATAATTAAAATTAGAGCAGAAATCAATGAATTAGAAGCCAGAAACACAGTAGATCAGATCAACGAAACTAGAAGTTGGTTCTTTGAAAGAATCAATAAGATCGATAAACCACTGGCCAGACTTATCCAAAAGAAAAGAGAAAGGACCCAAATTAATAAAATTATGAATGAAAGGGGAGCGATCACGACTAACACCAAGGAAATAGAAACAATTATTAGAAATTATTATCAACAACTATATGCCAATAAACTGAGAAATCTGGATGAAATGGAGGCCTCCCTGGAAACCTATAAGCTGCCAAGACTGAAGCAGGAAGAAATTGACAACCTGAATAGGCCAATAACCAGTAACGAGATTGAAGCAGTGATTAAAAACCTCCCCAAAAACAAGAGTCCAGGGCCTGATGGATTCCCTGGAGAATTCTACCAAACATTCAAAGAAGAACTAATACCTATCCTACTGAAGCTGTTTCAAAAAATAGAAACAGAAGGAAAACTTCCAAACTCATTCTATGAGGCCAGCATTACCTTAATCCCCAAACCAGGCAAAGACCCCATCAAAAAGGAGAATTTCAGACCAATATCCCTGATGAATATGGATTCCAAAATCCTCAACAAAATCCTAGTTAATAGGATCCAACAATACATTAAAAGGATCATCCACCACGACCAAGTGGGCTTTATCCCCGGGATGCAAGGGTGGTTCAACATTCGCAAATCAATCAATGTGATAGAACACATTAGTAAGAGGAGGGAGAAGAACCATATGGTCCTCTCAATTGATGCAGAAAAAGCATTTGACAAAATACAATATCCTTTCCTGATTAAAACTCTCCAGAGTATAGGGATAGAGGGAACATTCCTCAAGTTCATAAAATCCATCTATGAAAAACCCACAGCGAATATCATCCTCAATGGGGAAAAGCTGAGAGCCTTTCCCTTAAGATCAGGAACACGTCAAGGGTGCCCACTCTCACCACTATTGTTCAACATAGTACTAGAAGTCCTAGCAACAGCAATCAGACAACAGAAAGAAATAAAAGGTATCCAAATTGGCAAAGAAGTCAGACTCTCTCTTTTCGCAGACGACATGATACTTTATGTGAAAACCCAAAAGACTCCACCCCCAAATTACTAGAACTCATCCAGCAATTCAGTAATGTGGCAGGATACAAAATCAATGCACAGAAATCAGTTGCTTTCTTACACACTAACAACACAACTGTAGAAAGAGAAATTAGAGAAACAATTCCATTTACAATAGCACCAAAAACCATAAGATACCTCGGAATAAAACTAACCAAAGAGGTAAAGATCTATACTCAAGGAACTACAAAACACTCTTGAAAGAAATTGAAGAAGACACAAAAAGATGGAAAAATATCCCATGCTCATGGATCAGAAGAATAAACATTGTTAAAATGTCTATGCTACCCAGAGCAATCTATACCTTCAATGCCATCCCAATCAAAATTCTGATGACATTTTTCAAAGTGCTGGAACAAACAATCCTAAAATTTGTATGGAATCAGAAAAGACCCCGAATCACCAAGGAAATGCTGAAAAAGAAAAACAAAGCTGGGGTCATCACGTTGCCCGATTTCAAGCTATATTACAAAGCTGTGATCACCAAGACAGCATGGTACTGGCACAAAAACAGACATATAGGCCAATGGAACAGAATAGAGAACCCAGATATGGACTCTCAACTCTATGGTCAAATAATCTTTGACAAAGCAGGAAAAAACATGCAATGGAGAAAAGACAGTCTCTTCAATAAATAGTGCTGGGAAAATTGGACAGCCACATGCAGAAGAATGAAACTTGACCATTCTCTAACACCACTCACAAAGATAAACTCAAAGTGGATGAAAGACCTCAATGTGAGACAGGAATCCATCAAAATCCTAGAAGAGAACATAGGCAGTAACCTCTTTGACATTGCCCACAGCAACTTCTTTCAAGATACATCTCCAAAAGCTAGTGAAACAAAAGCAAAAATGAACTTTTGGGACTTCATCAAGATAAAAGGCTTCTGCACAGCAAAGGAAACAATCAACACAACAAAGAAGCAACCCACAGAATGGGAGAAGATATTTGCAAATGACACTACAGGTAAAGGGCTGGTATCCAAGATCTATAAAGAACTTCTCAAACTCAACACCCAAAATACAAATAATCAAGTCAAAAAGTGGGCAGAAGATATGAAAAGACACTTCTCTGAAGAAGACATACAAATGGCTAACAGACACATGAAAAAATGTTCATCATCATTAGCCATCAGGGAAATCCAAATCAAAACCACATTGAGATACCACCTTACACCAGTTAGAATGGCAAAAACAGACAGGGAAAGAAACAACAAATGTTGGAGAGGTTGTGGAGAAAGGGGAACCCTCTTACACTGTTGGTGGGAATGCAAGTTGGTATAGCCACTTTGGAAAACAGTGTGGAGGTTCCTCAAAAATTTAAAAATAGAGCTACCCTATGACCCAGCAATTGCACTCCTGGGTATTTACCCCAAAGACACAGATGTAGTGAAAAGAAGGGCCATATGCACCCCAATGTTCATAGCAGCAATGTCCGCAATAGCCAAACTGTGGAAAGAGCCGAGATGCCCTTCAACAGATGAATGGATAAAGAAGATGTGGCCCATATATACAATGGAATATTACTCAGCCATCAGAAAGGATGAATACCCAACTTTTACATCAACATGGGTGGGACTGGAGGAGATTATGCTAAGTGAAATAAGTCAAGTAGAGAAAGTCAATTATCATATGGTTTCACTTATTTGTGGAACATAAGGAATAGCATGGAGGACATTAGGAGAAGGAAGGGAAAAATGGGGGGGGATTGGAGGGGGAGATGAACCATGAGAGACTATGGACTCTGAGAAACAATCTGAGTGTTTTAGAGGGGAGGGGGGAGGGGGGATGGGTTAGCCTGGTGATGGGTATTGAGGAGGGCACGTACTGCATGGAGCACTGAGTGTTATACGAAAACAATGGATTGTGGATCACCACATCAAAAACCAATGATGTATTGTATGGTGACTAACATAACATAATAAAATTTTTTAAAAAATAAAATAAAATAAAATAAATAAATATTACTAACAACAACAACAAAAAGAATGGCCAAAATCTGGAACATGGATAATACCAAATGCTGGTGAGAATGTGGAGCAACAGGAACTCTCATACATTGTGGTAGGAATGCAAAATGGTATAGCCACCTTAGAAGATAGTTTGACAGTTTCTTAGAAAAATAAACATGATTGAGCAATTGTGCTCCTTGATATTTATCCAAAGGAGTTGAAAACTTATGCCCACAAAAAACCTGCACATAAATGTTTACAGCAGCTTTATTCATAATTGTCAAAACTTGGAAGCAACTAAGATGTCCTTCATTAGATGAATGGATAAATAAACATCCAAACAATGGAAGAGTATTCAGCTCTAAAAAGAAATGAGCTCTTAACCATGGGGGAACTTTAAATGTATATTGCTAAATGAAAGAAGTCAATCTGAAAAAGCTACATACTATATAATTCCAATTATGTGATATTCTGGAAAAGGCAAAACTATGAAGACAATCAAAAGATCAGTGGTTGCTAAGGGTGGCAGTGAGAGTAGGGTGGAGGGAGAGGGATGAGTGGGCAGAGAATGAGGATATTTAGGGCAGTAAAAATCTTCTGTATTATATTATAATGATAAATATATCATTATGCATTTGTCCAAACCCATAGAACGTACAAGTCCAAGAATAACACTTAGGTAAACTTAGGTCTTTCAGTGATTATGATGTGTCAATATAGATTCATCCTTGGTTTTCAAAAATGTACAGTTTTGGTGAGTGATAGTGGTAAGGGGAGAGGTTATGCATGTGTGGGGGGCAGAAGGTACATAGAAAATCTATGTTCCTCTGTATTGTAAACCTAAAACTGCTCTAAAAATTGTCTTTAATAAAAATATCATCATGTTGTATACCTTGAATATATACAGTTTTGTCAATTATATCTCAATAAACTGGGAAAAATAAGACTATTAGACTCCACAGAATTCTGGGTCCCAGCCTCTACTACTTTCATAGGGACCTTACTCTATTGATAAATCCCTCTTTCTAGCTATGTCTACTTCTCTCTTTCTCTGGGTCCTTCCCATTATTATTTAAATATGCTTGAGTAAAAATAAAACCCTATCTCAAACTGTCATCCACTCTAACTTCCATATTCCTTTCTTTTATGGTTACATTTCTGACAAAAAAAAATTCCTCTTAAATGGTGGAAATATTTCTGAGTTATTAATGTCAACTAGTTTCTCATAATCTTTCCCATTTCTCTTTCTCTCTATTCAAGCAGGTAATTGCCTCTGGCAATTTTCTCAAGAAGGTGATTGACTCTGGAGAAGAATGTGCCTTTGAGACCTCCCTTTAATTCCATTGTGGAAAAAGATGTTTGGGCTCTAGACAAAGTGAATGGAAAAGAGAAGAATTACTATGCTTATCCTGTCACCTGTTTCCTCTGTTGAAAGATGCCCTTGAATTGTGGAGGGGAGAGAAATAGTTTAAGTAATGAAGGCAAAGCCTCACAGATTAGACAGTTCCCTAGAGAGGTTTGTAGCATTCGAGGGCAAACCTTTTGGGCACAACTTTGAGGGAGACCCAAGAAAGATAATGTCTCCCTGCTGTATTTAGCCAAAGAGACCAGAGATGCTCATGTCCAAAGTATGACACAGATGCCAGGTGGGAGCCTCAGGATTTAAGAGCCCCTGTAGGCATAAACAGGAGATATCTAATGGGTATATCAATGGCTAAGAATCATCTCCTCTTGCACCCCCAAGCACTGATTCCTCAGAAACTTGACTGAATCTTGAAGATAGACTGAATCTCCAAAAGAACTGTGATTAAGTAGGTGCCACCATAATGAACTGTAGAATTAAAATAGCATAACTAAGTTTCCAGAATGAGGTTTCTGCTAAAGTAAGCAACAACTTTTATTCCTGCTATGTTCAACTGATATACCTGGGACATTTTCTTATTTGACTTCTCTGTCACAGGTAACTCAATTGACCACTCTTTCCTTTAAACCCTCTCTTGCCCCGGAGTTCACGACACTGAAAAATTCTGGTATTTTTACCAACTTCCTAGCTGCTTTTTAATCCAATTTTGTGGGCTCTTTGTCTGCTTATTCTTTAACTGGTACTACTTATTTATTAAATTGATATTTGTTCAGCATTTCCCATGGGCCTGGCATTGTTTGAGGCACCACGCATAGGACAATAACAAGGCAGATTTGGCCTCTTCCACTATAGAGTTGACAACCTAGTGGAACTAAGAAACTGAGTCTGAACAACTTGAACCCATGTCAGGTTTGGATCACCCACTCCATCTGATTTCATCAGCAAATATTGATTCAACAACCTGTGCTACAGGAATGACTTAGTCATCTCTAAGGCTAGATGTCCACCTAGAGTTTTGGACATTTTTATCCATCTGAATCCTGGATATGTCTTCTTGGATATCCTTTTGCATCTCAGACTCAAGATGTCAAAAACTGGTCTATTTTGCTTATTTTATGAATGTTATGCATGCCATCCTATTGCCCAGCCTAAAAACTTGGCCTTTATTCTTTGTTTCTCTCCCTTATCATCCTCATCCTATCAGTTCTTAAGTTCTGTTATGATATATCCTATCTTTCTCTTAATTTTACCCATTGCTAGCCCTCCCCTAGATTACTGAAATAGATACCTAATTAGTTTCACGGCTTCTAATTTTGTCCCACCCAAATCATTCTTTATACTATAGTCAGAGTCATCTTTTCTAAAGCAACTCTTATCAGGACACTATCTTTCTTAACTCTCCAGTGATTTCCCCAATACTGTTGGGAAAAAGCTTAATAATCTATATGGTCCCTAAGTTCCTGCAAGATCTTATACTTACAAACCTTCCCATTCTTATCTTCTGCCACCGCATCTTTGCCCTCTCCTACCATTCCTATACCACATGCCACAATTTGGTCATCTCATTTTTTTTTAATTTTTCAGTCACCCCACGAAGTTTCTTGCATCCAGTTCTTTGCATACATTTCCGCTTGTCTCAGGAACCCACATTTTTGCCAAACTTCCTCCCACTTTTATTTGGAAAACTTCTGATCATTCTTCAAGACTTGATTTGGACTTTATTTCTTCCCTCAGTAGGAATTGTATTCCTCCAAACCACTTTCATAATATGTGGCACTTTTCATAACACTACTTAATCTCATGTATCATAATTGACTATCTACTTATTTGTGATCCTCCAACAGTAAGTTCTTTGAGTTCTTGTTATTTTCACCATAGCTCACCCATAGCAGGAGCATGATATACATATACTTAAATATATATACATAAATACATATTTAAGTATATATGTATTTAAAATACATTACACATTATATTTACTATGGCACTTTAAATAAATAAAAGCATTTATACTGTAGAATTTCTAAATAGAACTAAAGTCACAAGATTTGTAGTAGACTAAAAAGCCTATTGAGTTTTTCATTTGACAAGATGCTATTTGAACTTCTAGGACGTCCTGGGTAGTGACTTTAATCTTCAGGCAGATATAAAACTGTCGCCCTGATTTTCCTCCCAGGCAGATTTACTATGAAGCTAATGGAGCTGAAGTTGCAGGGCTCCTCCATTGCACAGGCTCTTCCAAAGTCCCAGAGGGGCCCCAGCAACGTGGTCAGAATCATATGATCTCATAAACTTTGAAAAAGTTAGATACTTACCCACAATTGTCTCTTTTCATTCCAACTTCTTTTCTGTCATTATTTCTTCTTATATCTGGTAATGTTGGAGTAGTTGTAGGCATTTTTGAAATCTGAATAAGGAGAAGCTGAATGCTAGGTACACTTAGTGGGATATATTTACTTATCTTGCAGTTATTTCTATGCAAGTTACTAGCTAATGAATAAAAATGTTATTTTTCTGGATTGTCTGACATTTGTAATTTTTATGATTTTTTTCTTATCATTAATAAATAAATGCTTTTCTATTTGTTTTAAATTTATAATTTTGTATTATTTTTCTTAAAGAGCCCATTCACAAATTATATAAGCCTTAGGTCTTATCTAACCTGGATGTTTCCTTGATATGAACAAAGAAAACAGGAGGCATGAGGGAATGAACTATGGTTTCTATCCCAATCTATTTTTTACTTGTCTTCTTGGCAAGGTCCAGTTAACAAGGTGATGTGAATCACAGAGTCACACAGTTGTCAGGCAAGGAGATATTACTTCATCTCTAGGTCCCAGTCTGAGACTGTCCTTAAGGTGACTCTTCCTTAATTCACTGATTACATTCTTTAGATTGGTTCCTTCACCATGGAACCACCACTAAGGAATGATAAAACATTCCCAGAAAACAGTGCAAATGTACAATACTATAGAAGTTACGCCATTTTTCCCCCACTGGTGTTTTGTAACTGCCTGCACTACACTAATACTAGGGATGATTCCACCCAGCAAGGAACATCCAGTCTAATAAAAATACAAATAAGAAAATAGGCAACCACCACAATTACCCAGATGTATATCTTTACAGTGGTCTTGCATTTTTTACTTACTCAACAAATATTAATTGAATGCATATTCTGTGCACAGAATTTTATCTCTAAATGTGAGGTAAATGAAGAGAGCACTCACGTATGACCTCTGCCAGAATAGTGTCTGATTTAAATTGGAACCAAGAGATACCAGTGAACTGTCAGGTGACAGTCTTCAGGCAAATCTCATCATTGCTAATTGAAAGCAGAGAAATTTCAGCTTCCACCAAAGAGCCTTAGCGGTAGCAATATTTAAGCAAGTCAACATGTATAAAATGATCTGATGTTGAAAATGTTCTGCTTCATAAAGAAAATCAAAAAAACATCTCAGAGGAAATTGAAAATTATGAGCTTTCTGCTGGCTCCACTAAGGCATAAATCTCTCAGTTTTTGATTAGACAATTGGCTATTTCATGTTATTAAATAGAAACACTGCTCTTCTCAACAGTGAATGACTAATTAGCAAGGGATATGAAATAATGTCATCTGTCTTCAGGAAATCTCAGGGAAGTAAAGAAAATATGCTTTATCCCCATTGCAATTAGCATGTGTAATGTGCTAAACTTTCTTCTCCCCTTTGCCTGATTCTCCCCTTAATAGAGGGGAATGCTTTATATGGTAAAGGAAAGAAAACTAAGCCTCTGCACCAGAGGTATGTACCATTTACTGAGGATCTATTATTTCTGCATATTATTTGTTTAATTCCCACAAGAGCCCTGCAACATAAATATCATTATCTCCATTTTACAAAAGAGAACCCAGTCTCAAGGAAGTTAAGTAACATGCCCAAGGCAGCTAATAAGTGGTTGAATCAGAGGTGAAATTCAGGTCTTACTGCACCAAATCACATTCCCTCCTACAATGCAAAAGTATTTCATTCCTCATGTATAGGCTTGAGCTTTTGTAGATTTTGCAGGAGATGAGCTCAAGGGGTTAGGAATGCTGTAAGGCAGAGCTGACCAACATGGTTATGTAGCTGACTCTAATCTCCATGGAACATAAAATATGCATACATGTAGATTTGGCTCCTGCTTCTGCCAAACAGCAGTGTCTAGAAGGGATGACCCCTTGACTATGAGTTAGCTGCTCTGGAAAATATGGGAGAATTGGAATGAAAAGGCCTTTTCCCTTCCACATCTCAGATATACATTATGAACTAGTGGTTCTCCTGTTATCACCTATATATGCCCAAGTACCATGTAAGAAATCTGGCTGAACAGATAAAATCCATCCATATCCTTCATTGGATTAGAATCATGCCCTTCCATATTGTAATTCTTTGCTCTCCTTTCACTTCGGGATAATTCCAAACTCCTGAGAATGACAAATCTCGTAATAATTACTCCTCACCCTAATCTATGCACCCTCCAGACCCGAGGAGCAAGTTAACATTTCTACACCTTCCTGTGTTTTCATATCTTTCTTTGTGCCTTTGACTCACTTTATTTCATGTGCCAGAAATGCCTTCTGCACCTTCTTCTCCATTTGATAAAACTCTTACGATTCTCCAAGATGCAGTTCGGTCAATGTATTTCTGAAGAATCTCTTGACCCTTTTGGACAAAATTAATTTCTCCAGCCTCTGAGTGCCTATGATAATTTGATCATATCTTTATTTGAATATTAATCATATTATAGTATGATTATTTAATGGTTTATGTGTCTGAATCCTCTACTGAATTACATCTACTTCCTATTCATCTTTCTATCTAGGTTCAATTAATAAATGTATAATGTCCTGATTGTTCTCTCTTCTAATTTATTTAAGTTGGGGTCACATGCTATCCTTGTCTTCTTTTCCTTTCTGGTGATATAGAATCAGAGACTTAATTTCAGGAAAATGTACAATTCTACCCCAGGAGCCAAAAGAAAAGATGCAAGAGTGGAAGTAGAAGGGGTGATGATAATCAGCAATTCCAGTCTGATGACAGTCTTCACCAGGCTTTCTGGAGAATCAATCTGTTTTTGAACCAGTGCTTTCTCTTACTTCCTTGTCAGAATGCAGTTAGACATGGAACATTTGAAATGTTCCTGGGAGAGAATGAATACAGATCATGATGGAAAGGAGATCACGACCGTTTCCAAACTGTCCAATATTCTTCAGAGATACCTTGCTTCAACCGAGGTCAGGGGTGAATAGAGATTGATGTGTTGCTCATGGAATTGAATGCAGCATAATATGGCTGAAAAGACATGAGGTTTGCAGCACGACAGCTCTGAAGTCACACACCAGGGCTGCCATGTAGTCACTGTGTGTCCTTAGACAGGTTATGTAACTTCTCTGTGCCTGGCTCTACTAACCCCCAATGTAAGAACAACAGTTCCAAACAGCATAAAATCTATCAATGTCTGGTTCACAGTAAATGCTCATTAATGCTATTTCCCTCCCTTGAAAAGAAATAAATGGCCTATATTTCCATGAAGAATGAGGTATATCCAGCAATTTTATCGAAACTGTAACAGATGCAGTTGGAAATTTTCTTGGTTTCTCAACTCCTTAGTTTGTGAAATACTATATCTGGTGGTAGCATATGTGAGATGGAATTAATTATCTCTGATGGGAAAGTTAGCAAAGCACTGAGCTAGAATTCCTTTTAATGATCTTCCCTGATCCAAAAGGAAAAATCATCCACTGCTTGGATCTTGGGCAGAAATATTTTCAAAGAGAAAATTGTACGTATTTCTCATGTTGATGGTGTGGATATGCTCAGCTTCTAAATGAAAATGTTCTTATTTAATCACAGGTCAGAATATGCACTTTTTCTTAAAATTTGCCTCATTGGAAGCTTTCAAACAGAATTTGCATAGTTCTCTCTTTTTACTTTCAAAATAAAGAGTACATAATTAGAACTGGGGTGTCTGTGGCAAAACATCCCAAATCATGAGCAAATAAATTTGTCCTGAACTTTTATATTTCTACATAGTAAATGTGACTACTAAGTGGCAAGAATGTCAGAATTTACCCTGGAAAATGCTAATGATAGTATATTTTGAGTACCATCTTTATGTATATAGTATTTTATTAAGGTAACACAAGCACAGTGTGACGTTACTTGGTTTCCCCTGCAATTTTGAAAGGTTAATTGAATTGTTGAGCAATATTTTAATTTATTCTAATTTGCAACATTGCGATTCATCTTTCTAATAGTTTTGAATATCTTTGCATGCATTAAGGTCTATTAAAGTAAAGCTTTTTTTTTTTTAACCAAATACTCATTTATGGCCACTTTGTCCATTTTAAATTTGAACCCCATTGTTAGCCAAATGTCAAACACTCTAGAAATCATTGCATTAAAGGTAATTTTTCTGATAGCTGAAGTCATCTTATTCACATAATATCCTGGAAAAGAAAGTGCTTGGTTATTCGAAAGTCCCATTCCTATCTTTTAAATGGGGTGCAGATAAAGACCTTAGTTTTTTTATGGATGTGGAAATGTTGCCAAATCAATTCCTAGGATTTCATTTTTATAATGGCAAGTCAGGCCTCTTCCTGCATCCTAAGAAGAAAATTTGCTGAACCACAAGTGTGGAATCAGAAGGCCATATGTTAAAGTAAATTGTTACTATACGAGCAAATGGCATGCTGCCACCGCCAGAAGACATTTTCATTACTTCTCATTCACTACAGGCGCCATAGTTTTCCCACCAGTTGTAAAGATCATTTTAAGTAAAGAGATAGAGCAACACTTTCAGGATGAGATGTTTTAAGAATATTTTATGCAGTTATGCCAGAGCTTAGTGAACAAAATGAACATCCTAGTGATGAAAGGAGAGAAAAGCAGCTTCCACCCATGAATTCATGTTAACAGTCAGCGGATGTCTGTTTTCTTTCTTTTAGAATCACAGGTATGAGGAAATCGCAACCAAAATTTATTTTCAGATGTCAAAGTATAATTATAAGAAGCTAAAATCATAATTCTCAGGCAAATATAAATATTGTATGTGCAAATGATATTATTTTACTCATTAATTAATGGGAAAACCAATAGGATGTTAAGGATTGACTCAAAGAGCATTTACAATGCTAGGATATTTATAGGAAGTTTAACAAAGAACTGTTGGGTTAAGATTGCTGATTTCCATTTACAAATACAACAGACTTATGATGGTCCCACAAGTCATTAAGTCTTTGGCAGCACTTATTTCAATGACTAGGAATTATTTTCATCTTTACTAAACAAAAATATACGAGTTAAGTAATTTCATTAAATCTGGGACCTCTAATCAATAATAAATAATGAGACAAACTAAGTACATTCTTCTAGACGATCATTGAATGGCCTTTGCCTCATATGATATTGAAAAGACATACCACAACTTTATGCCTTTTTTCCAAGTTTTACATAATTCTCTGACAAAGGTAATGAATTGTGCAGTAGATGCCTGCCACAAGTTTTAAAGTACCACTAGTAAATGAATTTATATTTTATTGGAACATTATGTGTACTCAATCCTGTTTTGGTCTTTTTTGCATATAAGGAATTTTAGGAATCCTGCTCAACATTACATTAGCATATATGAAAGTTGAGTTGCAAATGGATAGTGAGCATTAGAGTTACATTTTAAAGACATTTTATAATGTTTTTGTATTCTGAAGCTACTACATCTCTTAACACATGCATTTTCATAGGCCTTTGTAAACTGCGATGGGCTTAGACACTGTATGTGTCAAACAGTTAAAATAGTGTTGCTCTAACACACATAGACCCACCAACAATGACATCTTCTCCAGGTTAAGGAATCACTTTTGTAATGCACAGGTCTACATGCTACTACCTACGTATCAAGGTCTTCCATAATTCCTCTGAAATTGCTTCTCTGCTATTTCCCAACACACATGCCTGGTTCGGGCACAGATCAGGATAAATCAGTGGCCTGCTGCACACGTACATGGGCTCTTTGCACTGAATTCTGATTATTCAGAATTCTGCTCTGGGCAAATTATTCAACTTCTGTAAGCCTCTCTCCTAATTTCTAAAATGGGTAAATAAAATTACCTTCCACAAAGAGTTCCCATGAGAATTAAATGAATAAATTTTCATCATTTACATAGAACATTGCCTCTGTCATCGTGAATGTACAATAATTGTCCGCTCTTCTTGGTCAGATCAGCCTCTTCATCCTCCATTCTGTGCCTCCTGTTTTTTTTTTTTTCTTTTTTCCACTTTTATCTCTCCCCATACCTGGGAAGTTCTCTGTCTGAGCCATCCTTCAATGCTCTACCACAATCTCTAGTTTCTCTAACTCTTAATGAATCCTCATCTAAACAACCATCACATTTAAGTATATGCTCTCTTATACAGTTAGAGGCTGTTTCGTGTATCCTATTATTTCTGCAACTAGACATAAACACCTTCAGGACAGTGTGACACCAAGAGGCATGTACTAATTTGATAATGTACCCTTCTACTTAGGAAAACAGGCTCTAGCTCAAAGGTTCAGGTTTGGAAGAAAGTAGGACGAGGTTAGTAAAAATCAGTTACAATGCCATTAAGTCAAAACTCTCCTTCCAACAACTCCCATTGCATGTGTCAATGTGTTTAATTTGCTTGTTTATTTAATTTGTCAGTTTATTTACATGGGAATCTATGCTTATGAGGCTGCTCTCTGAATTTGATTTTGCTCATGAACAAATGTCTTTGAGAGCAATCAAAGAAGGCACAGATTCGGAAGAGCCTGGCAAGAGATCAAGAAACAGGACATACATTTTTTATCTTCAAGAAAATCTTTTGCATATCTACTGTGCCCCAATAAACCTGTTGAGCCCCTTTCTCTCAAACTGCTCAGTCTTCTGAGCATAGCAGTAGTTAAACTAATCTGGATTTTTGTTGATCCAAAATTATTTTAATGATCTGTATAAATTTAAATATGAGGTCAGAAATATGTATAGTTGACCTTTGAACAACATCAGGATTAGGGGTGCTGACCCCCTGCACCGTCAAAAATTCATGTATAACTTTTGACTCCCCCAAATTTTACTAACACCCAACTGTCAACAGTTGATTAGCACATATTTTGTATGTTATATGTATTAAATCCTGTTATTAAGAAAATCATAAGGAAGATAAAATACATTTATAGTATTATAGTGTATTTATCAAAAAAAATCCATGTGTAAGTGGACTTGCACAGTTCAAATCTGTGTTCAAGGGTCAACTGTACATTCCATCTCAAATATGGATCATCTCCACTCTCTAGTCTTTCTGTTCCATGGGAGACCCCTGTGGGGAGAGAGGAGTTCACATCAACTCACCTTACAGGCACCTTCTGTAGAGTTTGTACACAAAACACTTAGGCCCAAGAAGCATTTCTTCCATGTGCTGGGACTTTGTTCTCTAAGAGGTTCTGCTCCTGTTGCTGCTGGTATCACAACTGAAGCTGTGTCTGCCCCAGCATCATGAGTAAACTGTGTCATGCTTGCCCTTACATCTTCGCCATGGTCCTCTGTGGAAGGTAGCCTTGTGAGTAGGCTGCCCAACCACCCCCATTTGCCTGGTTTTTGCACTGAAAGGCCTGTATGCCAGGAAATTCTGCATTCCTGAGCAAACTGGGAGCCTTTTTATGCATTGGCTGAATCTTCTTCAGGTAGCGCATCAGAGAATCTGTATCCACTCACTCCTACGCCAGCCTGTGAGTCCATTCTCTGCTTCTTTGTTTTACAGCTTTCTCAGGAGCTTGGGGGTCAATTCCTCCCTCCCGCTGAACTCTGCATCAGTTACCACCAGTTTCCTAGAGATGAGGTGGGTTCCCGTGGTGCACTGCAATGGCAGCTTTAGGTTCTGATGTTCTGTCCGCCTGCCTCTTCCCCTCAACAGCTTCACCCCCTCTTTCCTTTTCCTCTTCCTCCCCACCTCCCTATAGCGTCTGCCATTTTGGGAAGAATCACCCATTAGCTCTCCAAGCATTTGCATATGTAAATATAGCTCCTTAGTATCTCTTTGTCACCTCTGAACCAAGATCCTTGCCTCAATGTCTTTTTCTAACTTTCTGACTGCATAAGAAAAATACATCTGCCAAATCTGCTATATTTAAATATCTGAAGCTGGAATCAAGACCATTTTTCCCTTGGTCAGACAAACTGTGTTCTTCATTTGGTTTTACTAAATGCTAAATCTGAATATAAAAAAAATAAGGCTACTTTAATAGTCGTAAGAGTAAAAAGAGAAAAGCTGAAGAGCATCCCCAGCTGAAAAACAGTTATTTCTCATTTGATTAATACAAGAAGAAAAATAGTTACAAAGTTCTCTAAATATCTCTTTTTCAGAAAAAGAACCAAAATATATATTTGATTCCCCAAAACATATTTCTCAAAGTTCTAAACTACAGAACAAATGAGTTGGTAGGAACCCTGAAGAAGTCATAATTATAACTCTGTTATTGTGACACAACAATATGCTCAAAAGTAATATTTGGATATTCTTCCAACATAATTGATAGCTAAGCACATGCATTTTAACTATGGGTGGTAAGAATCACATGTAGAAGTTTATGTCTTAGTTTAGATTGGAGAGGGTGTATGAGGAGATAAGAGGATTATTTTATGGGAGAAAGGAAATACCCTTCGCTTATATGCCATAGTACTTCATAGGCTACACAAAGAATACAAATCGGTCCCATAACTTTCCTATTCAAATCCTTCAGGAGCCTCCCACAAATTTTTATATGGCCTAGAGGGCCCTATGTGGTATAACTGGGTGGTTATCTGGCTCCCCTGTGTACCTACAGGGGCATTTGGCAATATCTGGAAACATTATGTGTTGTCATGACTGAAGGGAGAGAGGTGATCTTGGCATATAGTGGGTAGAGGCCAGAGGTACTGATAACATCTCACAAACAAGAGGTGCCCACAGCAAAGAGTCATCTGACTCTTGGCTTTTCTCTTGATAATCAGTGAATTAAATAGGCTTGTGTACAATTCACACTGGGGAGATGATCTTGAAGGGAACATAAGCAAAACTGTGCCCACACTGAACTTTGCTGCTGAGCTTGGGCTTCCAATGGCTCTAAACGAATGCCCTGTTCAAGCTCTCAAAAATGACTTAGAAAAATGGGTTGCTGGGAGGGTTGTGTGGGGGATGAGGCATTTGGTGGAAAGAGTATGGGATGAGATCAGAAACTGTGGGTGGGGGGTGAGAGCTTCCTGAAAGTTCATGAGACTTATGATAGCAGCTGGAAGAGTTCAGAGCAGGGACACAAAGGCAAAGGATAGAGGACATCATCACCCCCCATGAAGGATGTAAACCATGGATGCTTCCTTCTGAAATATGGGGAAAGTCATATTTAAGAGCACAGGTTTAACACTGTCCCTTTCACATTATAGTTGTTTTAAATGACCCAAAGTTTTCAGTTTATTCTGATGCTCCTATCCAGCCTCGTGTGTTATTGGGTGTGTAGAAAATAAATGGAGTTGGTAAAGAACTCCTTCTAATCCTTGGAATTCAGCCTCTCTCCTGACCCTTGGATTCTGGCAAAGAAAAGTTAGCTGTGGCACACAGGGAGCAGACAGCAGGAGCCGGAGGAGCCAGAGGCTGTGGGAAGGGACGCCGGAGGAATTCACTGATAAGACTTTTCTTCATTCTTCATGCGGGGCAGAGAAAACTGACCCTGGATGTGGGGGTGGGACAGCAGGAGGCAGAGGCAAGGAACTGTACCAGAGATGCAAATATTTGTGTTATGATCATAATGGGGTCTACACTAGTCACAAATTACAGAGCCCTAACACCAAATATGGAAATAATTCCAGATGAACTGCATTCCTTTCATAGTCCATCCTTATTCTGAAGGCTGAGTTCCTACGCTTTTCTTGTTGTTCTTGCTTATTCTGGGAATAACTCATGAGCAGGTAATCTAGGTTTCCTTAAACTTCTGATTATAGCAAGTTCTGACTCCCAATGCACCTTGAAAGCCCCCTAATAAAGGCACTTCCCACTTGTCTCTAACAGGATTACCATAGATTGCATGAGACTCTTCAGTGATTTTTCAAAGCTGCAAACATTTGATCTAAGGGCAGTTGACAAAGTGATAGATGACCTGGCCTCAGGAAACAGATTTCCTCCAATAGATTTCCCTCTTCAGCATTTTTGTGCTGATTGAGAAAATGCCGTGCCACTTAATGAGAGAACCAAAAGATTAGGATTTAAGTCACAAAACAAATATAAACCAGTGTCCTCATGAAATCTTTACATGGGAAAAGTAAATGATAAGTAGAAGCTCTATAATATAAATCGTTGGTCCTCATTGAAATAATGCCATCATGCTCAAGGGACCTAAAATTAGGTACTGAGTGACAGCCTTGACTGGGAGGGTAGTGGAAAATCTGAAATGATATGTCACAGTAAAACAAGATCAATAAACAGATTTAGAATTAAAATCTGACATGAGTCCATTTGGAACCAGGTCCTTCTTATGGCTGTGTCTGTTACAGTGTGAGGCACAGTATGGATGCTCACTTGGGAAAGGAAGTACAAAATATGACCCTTATTATAACTTCAAAAGTGTGAATCAGTAATGTGTAAAATCACTAGTGTATTATTCTGTAGCTCATGACACTGAACATTTTGATTAACCTTAAGATGTAAAGTGGGCCTCTATCAGAAGGGTCATAGTAACCCTTAATAACTGTCCTGAAAACTTAAAAAGAAGTCTAATCCCTATAATCCATAGGAAGGAAGACAGGCTTGCATTAACCTCAGAAGGGAAGCAACCTCTCTCTTTACTTCTTCATTCATGCAATGTGTATTTACTGAGCATTTATTATATGCCAAGCACTTTGGTAAACTCTGGGAATAATTCAGTGACTCAGTCATATGTGTCCCATGATATGAGGCTTGCGTCTAACAAGGCATATAGAAATCAGTAACATTATCAAAAAGTAATGGTCATTACTCATCCAAAGGATTTCTCAAAAAGGGTTGTGGGTTACTTTCTAGGAATTGTTTCTCCTCTATAACCAGAAGATATAATCAGTGATTTATTTAACATTTATTAATAAATAAATAACATTTATTTCATGTCTGCTAAGCACTAGGCACTCTGTTTTGTTTGGGATTTTGAGGGAGAAAGCAAGACAGATGTTGCCCCTGCCTTTTTAAATATGAAATCATGTTACTCCTAATCATCCCTGAATTGGCAGAGCTGCTGAGTTATTAATGACTATGTTAACCTTTCATTTCAATAAGAACTGCAATGGGCAGTTGCTAAGCATTATCTTTTTCTCAGTAAAATATTAATATAAAGAACAGTGACTCAAACATGAAATGCCAAAGGCCTTCATTTCCCACAGGCATACTACATCCCTATGCACATGGTTTGTGCAGACATCGTGTCTGAGCTATGAACTCATAACGGGGGGATTTTCAAGTTTTATATGGAAGGGAGAAAGAATTTTTCCCTCACTTTGGCAACAAGTGGGCAGCCCCACACCAAGCCTCTGAGACTCTCAGGGTGTTTTGTAACTGCCTGCAGTGCCCTAATACAACTGGGCTGGACAGGGCCGCACTGTAGGGGCAAGGCCACCTGTGCCCCAGCCCCTCCGTGGCGGTTTTGGTATACCCTTCATAGTAAGGCTGGAAATGTTAAAAATTTAGCATGGACACCATGGGATCCAGAGAAATTATTTCTTGTCAAAGTGTCTTGGCCTGGTTAAAGCAAGCAATGCACAAACTATGACTTTCTTGTTCCCTCTGTCCCTCTAGTCCTTCTATTAGCTCCTGTCGAGCAAATGAGTTCTTTGGCGACACCCTGTAATCATCTTTCACATTATGTTTACATTTTCTGTTTGTCAGTCTATGCTCAAGTAAGATCAGATAGCGGAGACATTTTTTTCCTCTAGCCTCACCATACTTAAACAAAGGTATCCAAGATACATAGCCATTTTAATTTCTCTATCATAGCTTCATTTCCTTCTTGAGCCTTGGCTGAAAATGTAAACTTAGCTCCAGATGAATGAAATCCTTTCAAATTTGAACACAGGTAATTTGGAGTTTTTCCCTTGAACTGTTTCTCCTTGGGCTAGCACGTAAGTCCTGGAAATTGAAACAATTTGGGCTTGCAACCAGGCCTCAACACCATCTAGGCTGGAGCCCTTCTAAGCTGTAAGAACCACACTCTCCTATGGGATCCTTTGGTGTAGGTTGTATACGCATGCATATGTGCATACATGCATATAAGGTAGTGTGGTGGGGTAAGAAGGTAGAGCGAGGGTGTAGGGGTCTGGAGAGAGGACCCTGCTTTGTGCTTCTTCAGTGATATTCCATGAACAGTTGCTTACAATGGGTCAGAAATATATATGTGGGTTCTGTGGTATTGAATTCTCAATGCCATTTTAAAAAGCCCACCCATGGGTTTTAATTAATCAAAATGTCAGTGAAAGCTAAACAATCATGTTTATAGACCATCCTTTCAAGGTATGTATCAGTAAGGAACAGATTACTGGCATTTGACCTTTTATAACCACTTATGCATTATGCTAGCCTTTGGTCAGACAGTGGTTTCTTTTAAGTCACAAATATTCAACATTTTCTGAATCCTGGGCATTACGTTCTGTTTAGGGAGCTACTTCTTATGACTGGCACTATCGTTGCCTTGCTTCGGTTTAGTACACTGTCGGTAAGCAGGAATCACTGAAGCTGTCATATCAAATGCCTCCTGGATTTCCAGAATCCATCACGGGCATTCTGCTCCGGAAAGAGATGAATTGTTCTTTTGTTGTTGCATAATCTGACTGCCACGACCAACATGAATAGGGTCTCTTGCATCAAGGAAATTAGGCACCATTTCTCTTGTAATAATTCTTAAGAGCAATAGTAATAACTCTTAAAAGGTTTCCTGTCTGCCAATCCCAGAGAGGGTCACACTAGCCTAAGAGGCATTAGGTAGGGCTTAATAAGCATGTGTCAGCACACTGTGTTTTTTCGGGGGGAGGGGGGCATGACCCTGAAAAGGACAGTTGGGTGTATGTTATAACTCTGACACTGCCAGAGACCCTTCCTTCAGAGATGACATTTTCTGTTTTACCCTTCTTTCCCACTTTCCACCATTTCATGTTAAATAGCAAGGGATTTTTTTTAATGAATTACATTAAAAAATTGCATGATAAAGAAACAAATATAAGCCTTCATATTTTTCTGTCAGAACTATCAAAAATAAATGAGGCAGTTCTCAGAATTTGCTTATTTGTGTCACTAAGAAACAGTAACCAAGACCATGGCAAATCAGGTAACCTCTTCAAGCTACATTGTTTTTATCAGCAAAAGGGTTTTGAAATAGTAACTTTGCAGGGTGTCTGTAAGTAATAGATGATAAAGGGGGAGGAAAGATTGCACAAGGCAAAGAGCCTGGATTCTGGATTCAGATAACACTCTATTTGAGTTTGAGCATTGGAGCTAATGCATGATCTTGGACAAATTGCATGAATCCTGAGAATTTAATGAGAAAAATGCCAACAAAGTATAGAGCACATTATATGGCTCCAAATAAATTCCCGATACTCATGGCTTTTTTAAAATTACAATTACTATAAAAAGTATGTGAATATAGATAACACAACACCTGCCACACAGAGTTATCTAAGCCATAAGAAAGCAATGCTTTCTTCCTCACCTATTTCTATTTATTTTCCTTTCTTCTTAATATATATTAAAGGTTTCCACATTAGAAAACTGTGTCATAAACAAATGTTCTAACCCAGTACTTTGGCAAAAGTCAGATTTTCAGTTACCCCAGGAGAAGGATAATATACTACTTTCTCATCGCAACCTTGGAATTGCAGATAATCAAAATGTGCATTTTAAGAAATGTTAGTTTGCTAGTTAATTCTTTCTCACTAAATGTTCCTGACATCATTCACATATATTTCCAATTTTAACGGATATATTTCAGGCTTTTTTAAAACTGAGGATTTTTCTTCCTAGAAATGGTTAATTTAAAGTAATCAGTGATTAGGGAAAGTATTAACAAGATTTACCCCAAATATGTTAAAACATATGTCCACAAAAAAAACAAGCCAACCAAGAAATAAAAACTTATAAAATAATCTTCAAAACATTTTTCTTCACAGTGGCTCCAAAATGGAAAAAAAATTCAAGTGGCCATCAACAAGAAAATGCAAAAATAAATTGTAGTATGGTATACAATGGTATATTACTCATTTGTAAAGAAGAATGAACTACTCAGACACACATTAACGTAGATGAACCTCAAAATAATTATGTTGAGCCAAAATTTAAAAAACAGAAATAAGAGGGTATATACTATATGATTCCAGTTATGTAACATTCCAGAATCGGCAGTCATCCATGGTGATAGAAATCAGGATGCTGACTTGAAAAGTCTATGAAGAACTTTCAGGGGTTCATGGAATTGTTTTATATTTCTGTTTGGTGGCAGTTTCATGAGTGTATGTAATTGTAAAAATTCATTAAATTGTACTCTTAAGACCTGTTTATTTTATGCAAATATCTCAAAAAGACACACACACACACACCCCCCACAAAGTAACACAATGAAAAGTATGAGCTCTCTGGGGTATTTTAAATGATTACTGAAAAAACTGATGTTGTTAAGAATAAAAATACTATGAAATCCAATACCTCCTGAATGTTAAAGGGGAAAAAATATATATTGTCATCTGAGGAACCTAAGAACTAATTTTAGTTTACTAGATTTCAACAAAGTTGTAAAAATCAATGAATGAACTGTCAATCTTTGACCCACAACCTCCATCTTCTTTATGTTTTCTGCTGCTCTTTGGACGAGCATTGATTCAATGAAGAAGAAATTTCCCAATTTTTCTTCTGTTTGAAATTCTGTTTCCTCTGGTTTATTTTGTAATTGATTCCTATTTCACAGATACAGAATCTTTTCCTTATAAATTAAAGAGAAGATTGAAATCTAAGTTTGACTTATAATTTGACTTTTCTTGAGGTGTTGGTTAAATAGACTGGCTTTAATTCTCTCACTAATGAATTCTTCAGTTTAGATTGTACATTTAAGAGAGAGAAAGAGACAGTGTTGATTTGGGAATGGATTTCATTCTACTTTCAAACGTGTTGGCTATGTCACTCTTTTTTCTGTAGCTGCAAGGTTGCAAGGTTTGGTAGCTGTTATATGATCTATGAACTGCAGGAAATAGGGTCCAGGGTTCTCAGACCAGTCACTCCTGATTCTGACCTTTAGCTTAATCTTAGACATCAGTGTATAATTTCTGACATATTAAAATGAATCCAATATCAAAGACTAAATTTAAATGACTCTGGAAGTAAGTCAGCTATGTTTCAAAAATTGCACATGCTCCACCAATTGTTGTATTTTGGAAAAAGCTATGGACTTCGAAACAGGACTTGAAGTCAAGTTTGAATTTCACCATTTGCTGGCTGTGTGAATTTAGGCACATCCTACAAATTCTCTGAGCCATCTTCCCAATCTCCTCTTCCTCTCCGTGAATTAGGGTTGTAGCTGCAAACTTGAGCTTTAGGTCAGGTAGTCTGATCATAGAGAAGTTATGAACATTCTTAAGTGATAGTAGTGCAATAATACATATAAAGCATTTAGCATACTCCTCAATAAAAATGGTGGCTGTCGTTGTTCTTCATAGCTATTCAATTATTATTCATAGCAACCAAAACACTATACAATTATTTAATTGGTATTTTTATTGTTATTGCCATCTAAGCCAACTAAGTTCACCTGTAGCAAAAATGACTGAATAAGAGAATCACTAACAACAAGGATGAATAGTAACAACAGAAGAGAATTTGTCAGGAGGCTCGTCAAGAGGCTGCTGTTCAGGGAGCTGAGAAGGAGCAAAATCGGATTCACCGTTGCATGGATACAGAGTAGGTACAGATAGATCCTGCTTACAAGCTTGATTTGCTGCAATCAGGAGTCAGTGGTAGCCTCTTGGCGCCAATGATCAGTGCCTGCTCCTTCCTGGAGTGGATTGGTTTTATGGGCAGTGAAAAAGGTCAGGAAAAATTTGGTGTAGACTCAGCACAGCACAGCAGTTAAGGCTATGGGCTTTGGAGGCAGACACCTGGGCGCTGCGTCTCTGGCATGCTCCTTTATGGTTTTACACATCAGCTCCCCCTTTTTTAAAATGAAGGTGCTAAAAATAATATCTTCCTCATTAGCATGTTGTAAAAATTAAATACGGCTATTCATTTGAGGGTTTAGCACAGTGCCTGACACACAGTAAGTATCAATGAATATAAGTTCCTATTTTTCCTAATGCCTTCGTGCAGATGTTGTATCTAGGAAATAAGGGTCAAGGACTGTGTAATCTGCCACCTAGATAGTTGACACTTATTGAGTCTGAAAGAATGAAAGGTAAAGGCAGAATTTATGCAAAGACTTGATTGAGTTTGTGGCCTAGTAACCCATGACATAATTTTAATAGCTGATTATTACTCAGTAACTGATTTGACTCTAGGAAAGGAATTCTTTCATTAACTCACCATTAAATTACAATTTTTAGCCAACATTGAAGTTTAAATTCTTCCTGTTAACAACAACAACCAAAAAAATCCTAATCATTTGGACCAAATTTATATAACATAGCGATAGCGACTTTGCTTTCAACCAATGATTTACTGGGTGTTTATAAAGTCTTTGTACAATTTAAAATCAAATAACTTTGTCCACAAGAGCAATAAACTGTAAACATCATATAGAAGAATATTATTACTATACTGATATTTTAAATGCTAATTTTAATGTTTCATCTTATTCACAAATCATACACAATGTCTGTGAATAGTTCTTTTTTGAAAGAGCAGCAGTTGGTGAATATTTTCAAATAATGTTGCAGGATTTCTTTATATATGAATCATGAAAATAGAGCCTTTCCAACTGTAACTTCCTCAAGTACCAGTGTGCTTCCTTATAGGATGCTTAAAATACGTGACATTTAAAAGAATGATGGATTTTTAAGATAAGTGAATTTGTAGAGGGCTGAATTGCTTATCCATATAGTTTTACCTAAGCTTTCTCGTTTTAATAATTTCCATTTCAAAGAGCTATCTTAACCCTACGAAGTGCATCATAGCCATAAAAAAAAAAATGAAACGCTTAAGATCAATAACTCCAATTTAATTCGGGATATAACAACATCAACTGGAGAGTACTTTGCAAGTTGGAAAATCATAATTCAAGGTGCTTTACTAAAGATTTCACAGTGGGAAGCTTTTGTTGATTGATTATTCGTCTCCAGAAAGAAGCCCCTTCTCTAGAAAGCTCTTCTCAAAATGTAGAAGCAGAGCCGGAAGCAGCCACACTCTCATACCATGAGGCTTTAGTCAGATTGACACAAAAATATTGTTTAACAAATGAGAGCTTTGTTAAACCTCACTATGTTACCCATCAGAAAGCAGGACGATTATACTCAGGGCTACATATTTGAACCATAGCCCTAAAAAAATCAGTCATTATTCTTTCATATGAAATTCACAAGTTCTTTCATGAGGGTATTTAGGTGGTTCCAGAGATGTATTTTGCACATATTCAGCACCCTATGACCCTGAAAGGGCACCTAGACTTTTCTGCTTGAACATAGCAAAGCAGTTTCTTAGTTGAGTCTTTGAAGGTTTTTTGTTTTTTTCTAATAAAGGTTCACAGAAAGGTACATTGTTGTTTTTGTTGCTGAAAATGATCATTTATTAAGCTATTACTATTGGTCAAATGCTGAGTTAAGTGCTTAATGCTTTTGTCTGCTCACCTAATCTCCACAATTATTATCTCTTTTATCAGATGAGGTATCAGAATAAATAAGGAAAATTTAAGCAGCCTATTCAAGACTGGCCATAAGGTCATAAATGGCAGACCCAATTCAAACCCAAGTCTGAGATTTTCCTATAAACCATGAAAATGAATTGGGATGATTTTTTTGTAATGCCAAGAGCATTAAGCAAAGAAGAGAGAAGATATGCCCTTGAATATACCCAAACACCTTATCTGAAAGAACGACAAACTTTCTGGGCTAGAATAATCATGGTGCTAGTTGGCATAAAGGCCCATGATGTTTGTCTTTCCTAGTTCCAAAGTCACTCACTGCCACTAAGAGGACACTAGCAAGTGATGAAGTACTTTCCCAGAATAGCATCCTTTTTTCTTATTTTATTATGTTATGTTAGTCACCATACACTACTTCATTAGTTTTTGATGTAGTGTTCCATGATTCATTGTTTGTGTATAACACCCAGTGCTCCAGGAAGTACGTGCCCTCTTTAATACCCATCACCAGGCTAACCCACCCCCCCCACTCTAAAACCCTCAGTTTGATTCCCAGAGTCCATAGTCTCTCATGGTTCGTCTCCCCCTCTGAAATCAGAGCCAGACTAGCAGCTTGATAAGATTTACCCTGCCTCCCTTTCCAGCGCTGTCTGCAGCCATTCCACATCTGCCTCCCTCTGCTCTCTGGCTGCCTGAGTTGCTTCCTGTTCCGGTCTCGCCAGGTGCTTTCACACTTCAGAGTCCTCATGCACCGTACACTGTACCAGGACCTCTTTTTGTTATTAGTGCCTCCTGGTCCTTCAGGTCTGGGTTCCCCTCCCCCAATATTCCATTCTCTCCCATAGATCTTAGTTTAAGTTCCCTGAAAGCAGAGCTGAGACAAGGGCTTGATGCAGATAGATTATCTGGGAAGTGATTACAGGAAGTAATGGTGAGGGAAAAGGGAGAGTGACAACAGGAGGAGGATGAAGCCAATAATGATTACCTCTGAGGGCAATGAAGCTTCTTCCTGCTGAGGCCTCTGAGAAGCTATGTGGAGTTCATTCCAGAATTGTCCTTCTGGAGAACAGGAGGCTAGGGCATTAATCCACCAGCTGGGATCCCTTTTGGTTGAGGATTGCCCATGGGGACCTTACTTCCCTACATTCCCAGGCAGAGCCAGCCCTTGGGGTGGGCATGGGGTGGGAAGCCCTCAACAGGACTGGGCACTCCCCCCACAGTCAGAGGGGACCAAGAGTCATGGTGTGGGGCACCGAGAGTCTTCACTACATAAAGTGAACCATTTCCCTCATACACTTGTCACGGTTTGTGATTACTCATTATTTATGTATTCATTTGTCTGCCCCTCACTGAACTATGAGCTCAAGAGTCAGAACAAGGACTCTTGTTCCCCAGCATCTTCTAAGACTCTGAGCATTTTACCTGGCATTTAATCAGCACATAAAAAATGTTGCTGAATGAAAAATGTAATTGCTTTTGGCTTTTCTACCAATCCTTCAGATTACATTAATTGTAGAGAAGCTTCAGCACCTTCTCAAGGGCTTTTTCTCTTCCCAAAATGGAAGTCTCTCTAAGCAAGTCCCTCTTGTCTGTGTGAGCAGACATCAGTTCTGAGATCCTCAGCCTCTTTTCTCTTTAACATAGGGGTAACCAACATTGAGGCAGCTTTGTGTCTTTTCTGAGTGACACCCCTTTTCTCCCAGGATTCTCTTAACCAGCAGACGTTTGTGCTCTCCTCAGTTACCAGAAATTGCTTGTTTGTAGGAATCAGAATTGTCATTCTTAGAGGGGGTATTTCAGATCCTTTCACAGCTTACTCTTGACCCATTATATTAAATTAGGAAGTAAAGAAAAAAAAAAAAGAACCAAACACTAATCAGAGTTTGCACTATCTTTTAAATTTCAGGCACAATAGTAATGTTTGAGAAACTCTGGCTGTGTTCATAAAATCTCACTAGATACTAGGCTTTTTCAACACTAGAATGATTTGCCATCCTCCTCCTTCTCCTCCTCCTCCTCCCTGCCACCTCATCCTCCTTCTTTTCTTCCTCATCAAACATACTGGCTATTATTTTTAAGCACCTGCAGGTGTACAAGAGAATGTCCTAGAATTTCGTTCAGTTAATCCTTACAACAACGTTATAAAGTGGACATCATTCCTTTTTTAACATGAGGAGATTTGGACTTGGAGAGTGAAGTAACTAGCCCAGAGTCACTAGACGAGTTTGTGAAAGGGCCAGGCCTTCACTGTCTTTCATCTTTGAACCCCCATCAACATAGCCCAGTGGCTGGCATGTAACAGGTGCTCATTCAGTAGAAACTGGATGGGCCAGGGTTATAGTGGAACTCAAAATAGAGTGTTTGTTCCCAGTCTCTACCTATAATGGGCTTCTTTGCCTGTGTCTGGAATCTGTGCCGGATCTCATTAACCAGACAGACAACATAGGACCTGCCTCATTGCCACCACAGGTATAGGACATCTGGCATTTGTGGAATAAAAGGGAGGCTAAGAATACAGGAGGAGAGAAGAGACGCACAGAAAGAAATAATAAGAATTGGACGCATGTACCCCTCCGTTCTTCTCTCATGAGTCTCCAGAAAGGTCGCCATGCCCTCTGAGCATATGGAGAATACAGATCATTCATCTCCAATGTTACCCAGACCATAATTCCCCAAGACAGGGCCAAGATTGAAGAAAATATATACAGAACAGGAAAAAGGATTGTGGAAAGCAGTAGGAGATAGAGTTAGAAAAAGATAGGCTAGGTTGAGCCATTCCTTTGAGAAAAGGTTAAAAAAGTACAATATGGGGCAGTAGAACATTTGCTAACGTGCATTGTTGTTTTTAATTGGATTTTTTGTAAACACGTTTAATTTCATAGAAGTTTCTGCCTGTTCTTGTGATGTTTTGAATCTTTTCTCCTAGTCAATTTTTTTTATGTAATTTGCCTTTCAAAAGATGTAGTTTTATCAAATAACCAGGCTCACAGTAGATTTACTCTTTTTCCTTTAAGAAACTGCCTTTGATATTGATTGCATGAGTTAGGTGAGGTACTGAAAGAAGTTAAAAAGCTCACACAAATTGGAAATGAGAAAAAATCAGAAGTTGTAATCATTTCCTTCATCTTTGGAAAGACCCCAGAGAGCAACCAGTTTAAACTTAACTGGAGGCTATTATTATGAGCACTCTAGAAGGAGAATGAGTTTTTTACCCAATTCTATCATTTTTCTGACAGGTACATTTTTTTTTCAAAGCCTCCTACAAACTGAAGTGGGTATTTTCAATACAATTCTCAGTTCTATTAGAGTAGATAACAAAATAAATACTTGTTGAATGAATGGGCCAATTATTGATAATAAGGGGTGCAGTACAAGGCAATTGAAAAATCATTTCATTTGATATTTTATCATCCACTAATTTTTGCAGCAAAGTCGTATGAATCATTTACTGTGTGTAAGACACTAGCATTGCTGGGGCTAGTGTAACAACTAATGCTTATAGGAGTGGCAGGCATGTTCTAAGTAGTTTACATATATTAATTCCATTATTTCTCACAGTGCTGTGTGGTAAGTACTCTTATTTTCCCCATTTTAGAGACAAGGCCACTGAGGCACAGAGAGGTGAGATCGCTTGCATGAGGTCACACAGCAATGGAAATCCATTGCAGGCATTCTGGCTGCAGTGTCTGGCATTTAACAACCAGTGAGTACTACCTCTGATGAATCCTAACAAATGAGTAATGAAAATGGAAAATATATCATCCCCGCTCTTGAGTAAATTACATGTTACTGAAAGAGATGGGACTAAATGCAAAGTTACAGTAGAACGTGGTAAGAAGTGTGAGGATGGTAAGAAGAGGATCTCACAGAAGCAGTAAGGATGGCATCAAGTCCTGTCAAGGTAAAGGGTGAATGATGAACAGGAGTTAGGAGACAAACTGGGGAGAAATGTTGGTGTTTCAAGTGTGGAAGAAGCATTTGCAAAGAATAATAAGCGTGGAAGATTCAGGTAAGAAAAATAATTTAGAAAAGCTGCTAGAAAGAGAGGAGGCTGACAGTGCTGAGAGATGGGGTTGGAAAATTAAATGGGGTCCAGATCATGAAGAACCTTGTAAACCAAGCTGAGGAGTTTTAAGTGTTCTCTTTGAGGGATTTTATACAAGGATGTGATTCAATCAGATTTTCATGGAGACTGTAAGATTCAGTTAGAAAATATCCCTCAGTGTGGAGAGTAGGCTGGGAAGAATTCAGGGGGGAGCTATTGAAAGATATTAGGGGATTTTTACAATAATTATGGGGAAATGGTGAGGACATTAAGTCTTACTTACCAGTTGGGCTGTAGAGAAGTAACCTTTCCATAGTAAGAAGCCTATATTTCCCATGTATTTTTTCAATTACTTTTGATAAGAATTTTCTTACTTTCTAAATAATGAAACTTAATTTCACATCAATTTTTTCCTGTAGATGGGCCAGTGGTAGTATGTGGATGACTATGTGAATATCCAATTGTTATACTTTATGCACCAAACAAAACATTTCCCTTAACTAGGTTGAAGCATTCTTGGAGGTCTTTTATGTAATTAGTCTGAAAAAAAATTATATTGGGAATTCAAAAGGGGATCTAAAGAGATAAGACATTATAATATTAGAAAGAATGACCACATTCTTTGCTTTTGAGAATTGAATATGGAAAAAAATTATGTTTGGGGGAAGTGGATTATATCAACATCCCTTCAGGTCAGTTTAGCCATCCTTTCCATTTTATTTGCTCTGGCTCATAATGAGCTTCCATCACTTTGTACTTAAATCTGGAGGGAAGAAAGCAGACCCTCTTTTGGCTAAATTTAGTGCAGCCTCGGCAAACACTGCGTTTTGTTCTGCATGCTCTCTGTAAAGAGGGAGAACTGATATGACTATTATATTCAAGGCAGAATTTCTTATACTTTTCAAAATAGCCGTTTAAAAATGTGGAAAAGGTTACTGTGGAAGAAAAGAGTTGTGCTCTGAGGGTAAATGCAAGGTGTCTTACGTAGTAATAATCTATTTCTAAATCACAAAGGAAATAAGCAATGCCCATGTGCTAAAAGATGTTTCCTAAATGCCCAACCTATTACCCAAGCGTAACTGGGGAGAATCTGTCTTTGAAGCTCAGGTTTCTGTCTATTTTATAGTATTCTTCCTGTAACTTAGCCAATTAAGTCCTTATTGTCATAGCAATTACAATCATTTCTTTTCCATAGTTATTCTGGAGCAGTAATGTCTCATTTGTTCAATAAAGGCCATTCACCTGAAGAAACTGATACTGTGAAACCATTTATGGCCCTAGGCTTTCATATATTTCATAGATAGATGGATAGATCAATAGATAGATAGAGAGATGGGTAGGTAGGTGGGTAGGTAGGTAAGTAGATAGATGATAAGTATATAAATATATATGCTTTGAATAGGTTGGTAATGAAAAATTAAGAGAAGTTCATGACATGCTTTTTTTAATGTGGAGCTCTTTTTCGTCTGCTCCAATTTAATAGTATTTCTAGTGTCGTTAATAGAACTAAAATAAATGACAACTGGCTTTAATTTTTTGATTGGTAATTAAGGCATTTTGTAATATGGAGTTCAGCCTTGCCAATCATCTTGTATCAGTTTAAGAGTTCTAATACAGACAAATAGATATTAGTTACAACTCCGTGTTGGGAGTACTCCCACTTCAACCACACTAGGTCCCCTCATCACTGGAAACAAAGTAATTTTTCCACTAACTTGTCTTTAATATTGTTAAATGCTTTCATAATTTTCTTGGAAAAATTTTATTCAAATAAGTTGGCATTTTTGAGTGATCCCCTTTACTATTTTTCTCCTGATCTTATTGTCATTCATTTTATTATTCTGATATTTTAGATAGTTTTTATTTCCACAAAGCTGGGCATAAACATGGAGCAAGGTCATTTCTTATGAATCCTGAGTTCAGTGGCCAAGCCACTCATTAAGAAATCAGGTCAATGGCAAGATTTCGGTTTTTTGATGGCTGCATAATATTCCATTGTATATGTATACCACATCTTCTTTATCCATTTGTCTGTTGGTGGACATCTTGGCTTTTTCCATAGTTTGGCTATTGTGGACATTGCTGCTATAAACACCAGGGTGCATGTACCCCTTTAGATCACTACATTTGTATCTTTGGGGTAAATACCCAGTAGTGCAATTGCTGGGGATGGAACTGGAGGGTATTATGCTCAGTGAAATAAGTCAATCAGAGAAAGATATGGATCATATGATCTCACTGATATGAGGAATTCTTAATCTCAGGAAACAAACTGAGTGTTGCTGGAGTGGTGGGGGGGTGGGAGGCATGGGGTGGCTGGGTGATAGACATTGGAGAGGGTATGTGCTATGGTGAGCGCTGTGAATTGTGTAAGATTGATGAATCACAGACCTGTATCTCTGAAACAAATAATACATTATATGTTTAAAAAAAGAAGAAGATGAAGAAGATAGTAGGAAGGGAAAAATGAAGGGGGGGAATCAGAGGGGGAGACGAACCATGAGAGACTGTGGACTCTGAGAAACAAACTAAGGGTTCTAGAGGGGAGACGGGTGAGGGGATGGGTTAACCTGGTGATGGGTATTAAAGAGGGCACGTTCTGCATGGGGCACTGGGTGTTATACACAAACAATCATGGAACACTACATCAAAAAAAAAAAAAGAAAGAAAAAGAAATCAGGTCAAAGGAGATGGAAATTCTAATAATTAAGATTTTGATAACAATTAAGCCATCATGGAGAAAATGAGAAGTATAAGTAAATTTCTTACAAAGGGCATCATCGGGTGGGCCTCGGAGAAAGTAAGTTAAGCTCATGTTCCTGAATCAGACAGGATTGAGTTATCACCATAATTCAATTCACACATTAAATTGGGATATAATCAGAGGGTTTCATAAGATTTTCTCCTTGAAGTCCTAAAAGACATGCTGCTAGAATCTTTATCATTGACTTCATTGTGTAGAAGAGCAGTAGAGTCTGCAGCTAGTCAGACAGGAAGTTCACCCTTTCCCAAACACCCAATTCCAAAGGCCAGCGAACTAGGGGCGGTTGCGCATCAGGAGCTCTCTCCCCTGTGCTTGTGAGCACAGGTTTCAGCCAGTACTGACCCAGCTCATAAGTAGACACTAGGACTGGCCCAAACAGAGCTGGGTCTGGACTTCAGGGGAGATTTTAGTAGGAGAGCAAGTTGAGCTACCAGTCAGCAAATCCATCCCATCAAAATAATGACAGTGCTGATTTTTTCCTAAGATGTCCAGGGATCCCAGTGGGCAGCCTGCTGGGTACCCGTGTTAGGAACGTGGCACCTGATGAAACCACACTTCAGTATGCCTTCTCTCTGACAGTTTAGCATGGCCTTTTCCCAGAATAATCTGAAATATGCTAAGGGAGGAACTGACCTCCTTTTGGAATACCATAGAGAGCCAGTTCACTTTTTTTTTTCCCTCTTGGACCAGTTTCAGAGCAGCAAGCATTCAGTGTAAACAGAAGTGTGGAAGGAAATGAAGACTAAACCGAATTCTTCACGATTCAAAACTCACTCACTGATTTTAACTTATTTTCAAACTACTTAGTCAAATTTTCAAGTTTTAGAGACAAGCTCCAACTTGATATCATTCTTTAATTTTAGTACAGCCTAGTTTTAAAGTCTTAATTAGGTTACCATACCCCTATTCTGTGCTACATAAAATCTGTTTCATATATTTAATAATATACTAAACATAGTAACATTACCTTATATTTTTAAAATGTCTAATTCTTTTCAAAGCATCTTTACACACAGTGCTTCAAATGACCCTCACCTCTTACCTCCCAAAAATAAAAGTTAAGCAGAGAGGTCAGGTGTTAATATTTCCATCTTACAGATGAGAATGCAGATGTGTAGATGTTACATAGTGATAACATAGCTGTAAATGGCACAGCAGCCACAGATTTTAATTACATGATCCCTAGTTCAGTACTCTTCTCACTAACTCAAACATTTGTTCCTTTTAACATTTTCATCCTTAATGAATTCTTAATTATGAGTTTTGTGCAGAGGCAGACATATTTGTGGAAGTACTAACATTTTTTTTCTGTTAAAAGATAGTCAAGTTCTAGGATTTTTTTTTTTTTAATTTTGTGTCTTAAATCTGTAAACTTCCTGAGACATTTATCTGGAAATTCTGAATACGTGTTTAAATCTTCTTCTTACTTTCTATTGAAGTTTTCAGACTTACTCTGCTGGAAGATCCCAGTACTTCTTCTGATAAAATGCCCTTGTTGATTCATGGGTTGCTGAGAGAGGAGATCTTAAATGATCTTACCAAAAAAAAAAAAAAAAAAAAGTTGTAACTATGTGTAGTGATGGATGCTAACTAGATGTATTGTGATCATTTTGCAATATATACAAATATCAAATTATTATGTTGTACACCTGAAGCTAATACACTGTTGTATGTCAATTATATCTCAATTAGGAAAAACAATAAAAGGGGAGGCACTGGAGAGAAGAAATTTTTTTTTTCATCTTGGCATAACATACCATTTGCACCAATAGATGCTAGGACTATCAGTCTTCACTCAGAAAATTATGCTGGTTCTTTAGCACCTAATGATTATCACCCAGTTTTTGTTTGTTACATTTCTAAGCTGAGCTTCTTTTCTTAATTACTTTGTTTGTCTTGTCAAAGGCTCAATTTCTTCCTCTTTAATATTCTAAGATATATTTTCTTTAAGTATGCAAGCTCTTTCTATATTCAACCATCTACTAGCTTTGTATTTGCATTCCCCTTTTTAATATTTGAGAATACACATTTCTAATAGACTTAACCATCAAGTTCCCATAGGTTGCAAGTATTGTTATCTATTCTGCTTTATTTATTACTTATTGATAAAGGCAGGATTTTTTAATACCTTGGCATGAATTAGAAGAGCATGCCTTTCAAACCAAAATAATGGTTTCTTATTCAATAAAAGTATAAAAGTTAGTTTTGTTTTAGGCCAGAATTTTTCACCAATTTAAGTAGTAATACAATCTCTTCTGGAATCCAGTAAAAAGAATACAAATATATCACTTGGATTTTACTATGTTAATGTTATATTTAAAGGATGATTACCTGAAAATATTACATACTCCTATTCAAATATGGGATAAAATTTTATAAAAGTAAAATATTAATCATAATGTTTTTGGATTGGCAATGACTTTTGATAGCTTTTACCTCTGATCTGTCCAATAAATAAATAAATAACTTCTCTCAGGTATAATTTTAGAATATCTACCATCTATTTAGCATAGCAAAAATTATTTTTAAAAAAATTTCTATAAGTTTTAATTCTTCTCTTTAAGTTGCATTTAAACAGCTTACATTCTAAATATCATTTTCAATTTTAGAATTAGAATACTCTTAGCATGTTATAATTTATTTTATACATGATGAAACTCTTAAGAAATAAATTCCAAACCTTAGAATTTTATATACTCTTGGGTTAGAGTTTTATGTGATATGTAATTGCATATTTGTCCTTATGAGCTATAAGTCTATGTAGGAATGCTGTTTCCACTCAATACTGCCTCCTTATTTTTAAACAAATATTAACCAAAGCACAGAAAATAGGAAATAAGTATAATGGTAAAGCAGTAAAGCAATGAGAGCTATGTTGGGTTATCCAAGCCATTTTTCTTCTTCCTTTAGCTTAAAAGACCAGAAAGGAGGTTGATGATTCCTCCTTGTACTGAACTTCCTCTAATGGTTAGATTTCTATGATTTAGTTTCTGTTTTTGTCTTTTGAAAAGATAAGGCATTCTTGAGTAGTTTGAACCACATAAACTGACGGTGTCTTATCTACTTTTATTTATTAGCTTTTAATGTATGAGTTTTTCTGTGGTTTGTTATTATATAATTGCTTTTGTCATCTATATATCACCAAATACCTTTCCATTCATAGAACTGGAGAGAGATAGGGGGAGTTACATTTTATGATGCTTTTGTGCTTCTCCAATCTGTGCTGGTAATGGATTGCTTCTCTATTCAAATTGATGAAAAGCCTTGGCTCAAGCAAAGCTTTAATTAGCATTAAGCTTGTTAGTTCATACTTTCCCTGAGGAAGATAGGCTAGTGTTTTCAGCTTATACAGCATAATCTCCTAGGTTCTGCAAACTAAATAAGACTTCTGCTTTTATCAAAAACACTGAGCTAAACTGACTAGATAATATATCACTTTTAGAAAGCTACAAGTTAACTATTCCAATAAAAAAAATTTCTTTTCTTATCAATCACTGATACAGGAATCAATATAACTGCAGCAATTTTTTTTCTTTAGATCTCTTTTTCTCTTATTTTCTTATTATTGAACAGAGACTCTAAGAGACTGGTTTTCTAACGGATACAAGGTGGTCTGGAGGGATCTACAACACTGTAGGGTGGCTGAGCCCTTGGGAGGACATCATACAAAAAGGAGACAACAATGAACGTTGCTCTTGATAATAGTCTTAGGAGAGAGGATCAATCATCACTGTTATTGGCCAGGGAGCATGTGCTTCTCTACTTATAGATACGTTAAGGAAAGGTCAAAGTCCAGAACAACGACATTTGACTCAGCTCCAGCGCTGCGGATAACGCTTGCATGCTGATAAGCAAGTCAGTCCGAACGTTCAGAGTGCAGGTAGGACGTCTCGTGGTTTCCTTCTTCAGACTTTCTCTTTTGTATGCAGCTGAAGTGGAGAGAAGAAGCAACGCTCTTCATATCTGTTTGCAAAAGAAGTAGGGCAAAAGATTCTCTTCCCAGCATATCTCCCATCCATGCCACACACACACACACATCAAATAGAAAATGCAGGGGTTAGAGGTTTGGGGAGCAATGGAGGAGAGGATAAGGGGCTTCTGGATCTCCTTTGGTTTCAGGTTACTTAAATATAACCCTTAGTCTATGCAAAAAGGAGCCCTTAATCAGATCCAGCAAGTTATAAATCTTTTCTTTCCTTGCTGTGCCCACTTCTTACATCTTCTGGGAACCACAAAGAACCCATTTCACCTCTCCACACTCTTTATTCTACCTTTAATATGATACACTTCATTTTAAAATGGCTGATATATAATCAGCTTTATAATGATATATGTTACAGTGGAAACTACTTGGTCAACAGTCATCCTCTCCACTAGAATGAAAGCATGAATGAGGGAGGCTGGTGAATGAAGGACTATGTGTGTTTTGTTGTCTGTGGTGTTCTCCAGCATATGTGACTGACAGATAGTAGAGGTTCCCTATAGTATTTATCAAATTAACAAGTGATTAAATGAGAGTACAGGATTCAAAGTCCAAAATCCTCCTATTTGTTTTGCCAGCATACTGCCTCTAACATTTAAGCCCTTCAGATCCCTCTTAAATGTCATCTCTTCACAGGGACTTTGCCTGACCTTCCTACCTACAGTAGCTGTCCCTCCTCACCTTCCCCTGCCACCCAGTATTCAGGCTCTCGGCACTCTGTTTTCTTTTCTTCACATTTATCAACTTGTTAGCTTTCCTTCCTCCCTCCCTCCCTCCCTCCTCTCTCTCTCTTTTTTGCCTCTTTCCTTCCTTCCTTCCTTCCTTCCTTCCTTCCTTCCTTCCTTCCTTCCTTCCTTCCTTCTTGAATCTCTCTCATTCCCTACTACCATTGAAGCAACATGAGGATGAGGACAGGGGCTTATTCCCTCTTGTTCTCTGGAATGTATGCATCATTTAACAAGATGCAGAAGCTCAATTAGAATAATTCTCATAGTCCTACTTTAGGTTAAAGTACTGGGATATGAATCCAGTATTTCTGGAAACAAAAGACACATCTGACCTTGGAGAGTGTGGGGTTTCTTAGCACCATTAAAAAAACAATAATTATATATATTTATATGTGTGTGTATATATAATATATATATATGATTTCTGTCCCTAGATGAAAACAGACATGAATGCTATCTCAACAGCATCTCATTTTGCCTTTCCTATTTTCTAGTCCAAATTACAGTAAGTAAAGGTAGCCATCTATCTGCATTCAGGAAGAATGCAGAGACTAGATGCTATTAAAATATGATTAACTTTCTCCTACATGACTCACAAGACAAGCTTTGTTATCTCTCTCTTTAAAGATGTTATTTATTTATTTGAGAGAGAGAGAGAGAGAAAGGGAGAGAATCTGAAGCAGACTCCTCACTGAGCGTGGAGCCCAACACAGGGCTTGATCTCATGACCCTGAGATCATGACCTGAGCTGAAACCAAGAGTCAGATGCTTAACCAATGAGCCACCCAGGTGACCCAAGCTTTGTTATCTTATGTAAAAATAATTTAAATCACCTTAGCACTAATGAGAGAGTAAATCATTAGGTATCATATGTATAAGCGTGCCTAAGTGGATCCTTTTTTATTTTTTGGAACAACAAATATTACCCCTTTCTCAGAATTAGTATGCCTTAGGTCAGAAATCATTATTTTAGGAGCTCTCAGAGGACCGATATTTATCTACCAAACACATTACTTACTCTCTTGCACGTCCCATAAATGTTGGCTTAGGTTTTCTCTCTCTTTACTTTTTGACATGACTTGACATACTTGAATGTGGCAAAAAGATTTCTCTTTGGCCAAATTCCCAGCTCTGTGTTTAATTACCTTATGCATGCTAATGCAGCTTTTGAATCAACAACAGTAGCCTAAACCTCTGGAGAAGATTTTGAGACAATGTTTGAAGTCTCTGTCAAGTCCACCTTTGAGGCTGTCTCCTCTAATTACTAGAAATGTACTGCTGGTTTTAGGTTCAGTAACAATGGGAGATAGAATGTATTACATAGCAATTTCAGTTCATGGTCAGTAGTCATGGCAACACCAGAGGATAAATCTCAAAATAAGGAATACTCTCCAAGGGCAAGAGTTTGTATCTTGCTGCCAGATGTTTGCTGTTTTATTTTTGGAAATAAATATGCTATTTGGGTTTTGAAAAGCTTTAAAAATCTATTTTAAAGGTACAGTGTTCGTAAAAAATTTCAAAGTGAAGAACTCCATCATGTTTTCTAAATATCACCATATGGTAAATTTCATTTACAGCTTTTTTGAATACTTTTTTGAATTTTCCCACTTGGGAATTATATGGAATGTTTTTCTAATGCATTCACGGTCACTAAATATTTATTGAGCACTTAGTATGTGCCAAACACCTTGCTAGATATGAAGAATTCAGAGGTAATTTGCTGGCTATGAATATGGAAGCAAGATGGTTTCATTTATGCAGATTCAGGAAGCATTAATATTTGCTGTGTTTGTGACATGAATCCACAAGAATCAGAAATATGTACCTGAGAGGTATAAAAAAGAGACAGGATTATCATTTTTCTATGATACACATTATCTAAGAACCACATTGTTCTTATAACTATTTTTTTATTTATAAACTGAGATTTAAGTAACAATGTATATCTTTGTATATCTTTGTATTAAGTAACAATGGCATAATAACAGGCATTATTCTCATACATCGGTACCTTTGTCCTCAGGTAAAAACCACTGTGCCTTGCTTACAGAAAAATATCAAAGGTTATAAAGGCTTAGAGTTGATAAAGTGCTGGTACTTTTCAAAACACAGTAGAGATGGGATGTTCTGCTCTTCTCCCCTAGTCTCTATCTTGGGAATCTCATTCCCTTTCTGAACATCAAAACAAATCTATAAAATTGTTGAAAAATCTAAAAACAACTAGTTCGACATCCTCTCAATGTTCACATCTTCGATTTCCTATTTCCTGTGGAATATTTCCATTTGGAGTATTGCCAGCACCCCAACCTCCACCAACAGTCCATGGGGGCTTTATGTGGGTTTGGAAAGAGATTATCAGGAGAACAATTTGGCCTAATAGTCATGAAGAACAGAGCACTTGGCAGAGCAGTGACACCCAGAGGCCCCACACAGTGGCAGGGCTCTGGGGGTGCCCCTCTCCAGGATCTTGTGAACAACAGACCTGTACAAAAGATGAGTAGAGTATGAACAAGTTTGTTGTGAAGTATATGAAGTTTATTCTCTGGGACCTCCAGAATTCACTAGACTTGGGTGGTGGTTTTATGTTCATGAAGAAGTGATGATAGAGGCCATATACTGAAAACAAAATCAGCTGTTAATATTAACTTAAACATTGTGATCAAAGGCTGGTGATACTTGGGAGAATATGCTTACAAATGATTTTTGAGATTACTGTCCAATTTTTAAAAATAAAATGGATTTATAGTCTACAGTACAGATCTTTCTCAAACTCATTCCAATCTATTCCATACTTATCATCCCTAATTTCCTACAGAGTTGTATTGGTTCAGTTCAAGATAACAGTTATTATTATATATGTCTTCAAGGTGCCAAGCACTGTGTAGGGACTAAAGATACAAAGATGAATAAATCAGAATCCTTTCTTTCAAGGAATACCCAGAACAGTAGAAGAAACAAATATAAACAGTAATAATGCAACACAATACATATAATAATTCATAAGTGTACTTAGGACAGATATAAACCAGAAGTAAGAATGGTTCTCTGTGTGTGTGTGTGTGTGTGTGTGTTTTAGAATAGAGCATTTGAAGAGTGAAAGGATTTAAGGAAGCCTTCATAGAGGAGGGGACTTTGAGGATGAATACAATGTGTTCTGTTAGAAGTAAAGAGGGTAGAAAAGAGCATTGCAGACTAGCCTAGCACTTGTCCACCTTTTTGTTTTTCCTTAATATTCCTTCTGTCCATGACCTCCTCCCTCCTAATTAACCATGCAAACCCTTTCCATACTTCAGTGCCAGTTTTAACTGTAACTCCTCCATATATCTTTTCTGGCCACTCCAGCTGAGATGAGCGCTTCTTTAGTTAGTGGCTGAAGGATACATTCAACAATTCATAATCTGCAGTGTTGGGATTTCTCCCTTATCATGATCCTGATGTGCATTTAAATCTTTTATTTACATTATTTCATTAACAAACTGTCAAATTCCTTTAGAGCTGGGATTGGTTCATAAAGCCTTCTCTGTAGTAACTGCAGAGCTTTGATTTAAAAACTGTATGTGAATTGGTTTGGGGACAAGGCCAAGAAAAATGATGTAGATGTACCTCAGATCTAGTGAAGTGTTGGTGTCTTAGTGGAGGTTTATGTTTTAGGATTCAGTTCTATTTCAAACCTTTACAGTTTTCATCAATTATTTTATAAATTAATTCTACATTCAGAATTATTCTTTCCATTGCACCTAGTTTACGCTTTCTTTGAATTAGAGCTTCCTTTTTATTGTGACTATTTATATGCTTTTATTTCCTAGCATACTATAAACATCTTAAGGTCACTGAATAAGTCCAACTTACATTTTATTCCCTACCATATCTTGCCAAGTATCTTCTACTACTAGTCAGGTGAAAATTGTCAGTTGAATTAAGTGATACAATATATGCACTGAACAAAAAGAATTATACCCAGGAATAGCATTACTGAATGCAGAGTTAAAATTTCATGATCATGTGGTAAATTTAATGAAGACTGTAAACATTTTTAATGGTTAGTGACACATTTTTCATTCAGACCTATTTCTCTATGCCACTCACCTAGCCAAGATTTGAAAATTTAATAAGGAAAATTTTTCATGCTTTTTAATATACATTTTCATATAGGTACACATATCCCTAAAGCAATAATGCTTCTATGAAGATGATATTCAATTAATATCATTTGTAAGAACCGTTAAGTCATCCACCATCCTTCACTTTCACTTTGCACTGGATCCACTTAAGAGTTTGTGACACAGATCTTAGAAGTACCTGCCATCTGAGGAGGTTCCAAGGAAGAGGTAAGCTGCAGACACCAAAGGTTCCCACCCCTGAACCCCCCAGGCTAAAAAGTTAGCAAGAATGAGACATTAGACAGATACTGAGAAGGAAGTGGTTACGGGACAGAGGAAAAATGCAATACCAAAGAAAAGGATGTGAGATTGAAGACAAGTTTGTTTTTTTTGTTTTTTGTTTTAAGATTTTATTTATTTATTTGAGAGAGAGAATGGGGGACAGAGAGCATGAGAGGGAGGAAGGTCAGAGGGAGAAGCAGACTCCCCGCCAAGCAGGGAGCCCGATGTGGGACTCGATTCCGGGATTCCAGGATCACGACCCGAGCTGAAGGCAGTTGCTTAACCAACTGAGCCACCCAGGTGCCCCAGATTGAAGACAAGTTTTACCTGTAGCATAGTTGTATGTGATGAGCTTATCTGAATCTTTTGTTCATTTAAAATGCATTTCAGTAAGTAACCTCATCTTTATCTTTAGTAGAACTCACACTGACATGTCTTTCATAGTTTATAAAACGCCTCCAAGTTAATTAGCTCTTTTGATATTTACTATAGTTCATAAGTGAGAAAGTAGAGCCTTTAAAATATCATTTCCTTGTTCACTATCAGCTAGTTATTGTCAAGGCTAGTCTGGAGACATACTTTCAAATCAATGAAGAATTCCAATTTCCCAAAGAATGACTAAAAATCGATCTCATTGTAAATCCTGAATGAGTTTTCTGATTTAACATGTGAGGGTAAAAGCATCCAATTTTAGAAAAGCAAACTCCTACTTTTAAGTGGAACTGTGCAAAAGAATTGCCCCTCGCTTTGAACCTTGGCACTTTCCTTTCTTCTGTCTTAACTTGTTTTTGGTTTTATTAGATCCCCAAATCCCTTTTTTCTGGGAGGGATTAAAAGACTAATAGTATCTTTAATCCAAATACATGAAGTACTAACCTTTAAAGGTCCATCCCATAAAATGCTGATGTCTTTCTGCATGACCTTTTATGCTTGAACTCTAAGTCAACATATAGAGCAAGCCATTCAACTTGTTAATGTTACAAATCTCTTCCTTTCCAAAGGAGCGCCGGCATTCAAGGGAACATCACTGAAAAACCCTTTCCAGTTAGCCATTCAGAGTGGCCTGAGCAGCAACTGAGGGCCTTTTACAGCTGTGTAGCTACACTCTGAATGCCATAAACACTTCACAGGCTTGCCATCAAATTTTGTTCATTATATAACATTTATTTTTGCCTTAATTGAGTTTACATACTGCTTCAGTAACATTCCATCAAGTTGACTCCTGTGCATATTGCAAGTAGTGAGACGAACTTGCTGTGAGAGGTAAGAGAGAGTGCAAAATGTCAAGTCAGGGCCAAAATAAGCCCTAGAGTATACTGAAACATATAAGGAAGAACAGACCAGGCAGGAAATAATTAGATTCACTATAACACAGTGCTGAAGGGTCAACGCAGGAATTGGTGACATAATTGTACATACTTTTATAGGCACTTTAAGGCCCTGTAACTCTGTAATAGTGATTTCATTGCCTTCATTGCTGACTTGTTCAGTGTTATTATGAGTGCTATATCCCTTCTTAAGCACTATTGAAAGGCTAATATTCACATGTGTAGTATATACCCAAAAAAAAAAAAAAAAAGGATAAACACCTGTTTTAAGATTGTGGGAAAACTGCTAGAAAAGTGGGAGACTGGAATCTTCCTAACTTTAGAATTGTGACAGCATATAGTATTTCATTTATAAGGCCAAAACTACTCGAGTAAGGGATGAGCTTTGAAATATCTCTACAATAACAATATGTTATTGCTCCAATCCATTGATACATTGCCATTTTATTGACATGACATGAATTCTATGGCTTTTGTGATATGTGAATTTAAATTGTGGCAAAAGAAATACTAATTATGTCCCAATATCCAATTTCTCTTCTTTCCTTCCAATAGCAGACTTCTTTGGGAGTTTGAACTGGTAACATGGTTGCCTACACTAGAAATGGCATTTCCCCATCTCCCTGGCAGCTTGGTGTGGCCATATGAAAAAGTTAAGCCAAAAAATGTGAGTGGTGATGAATGCAACTTCTCCTTTCCTGACTTTCCCCTCACTGGGGAATTTCAACAACTGAAAAAACTTGAAAACCATATGTTGAAGTTGGAAGACCTGCTGCACTGGCCCTGGACTGCTCACTTCAGAACGGTCTATGAAAGAGAAATAGGGGCCCCCAGGTGACTCAGTCGGTTAAGCATCTGCCTTTGGCTCAGGTCATGATCCCAGGGTCCTGGGATCAAGGCCTATATCAGGCTCCTTGCTCAGCGGTGAGCCTGCTTCTCCTTCTCCCTCTGCTGCTCCCCCTGTTTGTGCTCTCTCTCTGTCAAATAAATAAATAAAATCTTAAAAAAGAGAGAGAGAAATAAACGCATATTCTATTTAAGCTGCTGAATAACTGTTAAAGCAGCTTCATGTGTTCCTTAACTAATACAGAGGTGCAGACTGTGATCATGAGGCTGAATGCATTTCATCAGTCTAGAAAAGTATCAAAGGTACTCATCAACTTTGTGTTCTAACCAACACACCCTCACAGAATCATAGACTTACAAGGCTAGAAGAAACCCAATGGAATGCCATAATTCACAAAACAGAATTAGGTTTAAGAGAATTAACTTTTCTGAGAATAAATATCTTCTGCTAAAATAATGGATTCTTTGTTTTGAATATCTCTGCAAAAGTGAAACATTTGTAAGACAAAATATTTCAAGTTAGTAATTATACCATGTGCCATTGTCTTTTAAGTGAATTTATAAGAAATGACTTATTAACTAATAATTAAATTTAGAGTGTGCTACTCCCAACTAGATATTGAAATCTGGATCAGGGCCTGCCATTTAAACAGCTACTCACTATAGATTTGCTTACTTGGAAATACATAGATTGATATGTTTTTCATCCTATTCTTCTCCTTACAATTAGAACTTTTATACTAACGTATTCAGTTATATGGACCCCCAAAAGCATGTTTGTGCATAATACTTGAGATGCAAATATTAAAAGAAGACTAAACCCTACATACACCAAAAGTCTTATAAATTCATCCTTAATGATTATGGATTCTTGTCCATGTTTTCTTTTCCCTTAGTGGTATTAGTGAAAGGGATCCTTGATTCCCTTTCTTTGACTGGAATATCAATAGTCCATGGCTCTTAGAGTTTATATTCCTTTTCATTTTCCAAGAGAAAAAATAGGCTCTGAATGAGAATCTCACTTCCACCATTTATTTACCTAGTGTCTTTCGGGAAGTTATTTACTAAGCCTTGGGTTACTTATCAATAAAATTGAGGATTTTTAAAATTTGAGTACAGGTGATGCACAATGTTACATTAATTTCAAGTGTATAACATAGTGATTCAACAAGTTTATACATTATGTTATATTTAAAAGTGTAGTTACCATCTGTCAAAATTAAGGAGTTTTTAATGTTTACCTCACTGACTGGTCCCTGGTCTTGCTCCATTACTCTATTCTCCAGAAAGAGTTCCTTCTAATCATTAAATCAGATGGTCTCTTCTCTGCTCAGATGCCTTCACTGACTTCTCATCTCATTCAGAATAAGAGCCATTCCTAACAATAGCCTCAAAGGTCCTGGAAGATCTGTAGACTTCTGTCTTACCCCATTTTCTGTCCCACTTTCTCCTTTGCCAGCCCAATCCCACCACACTGGCTACTCTGCTTGTCTTTGAACAGGCCAAGAAAATGCTTTCTTCAAAACCTTTGCACCTGCTAATTCTCCACCAGGAATGCTCCTTCCCTGGAAGATGCCCCTTCAAGATCTTCAGGTTTCTGCTCCAGTGTCAGTGTTTTGAATATTTTCCATCATTGCCTCATATAAAACAGCAATCCCCTCTCCACCTCCATGAGTACTATCCCTTTTACCCAGCTTTATTCTTCTCTATAGCTCCAATAAGGGCAGGGATTTGTTTTGTTTACTGCCATATCCCCAGCATTTAGAACAGTATCTACAGCATAGTAAGCATATCATAAACATTTGTTGAATGAATGTGTTGTTGGGAGATTAAATGAAAGCATATAAATTACTTAGGGGCATGGAACAATATAAGGGCTCAATAAATGGTAGCTCTTATTTTTTTATCTCTATCATAATGACAGCTGCTTGCTTTCCTGGATTCTTCCTTGCTTAGCTATTAGGATAATTCTACAGAAATTTTTAAATAATTTCTTTACAGCTCAACTTTTCTCATATTTGTAAACTGGTTTTAAAAATGCACAATAGATTTACAAGACAATGTAGCATGACTTCATGATTATCTTTTACTGAACAGAAAAGAGTAATTTTTTAAATTTCAAAGTGCAATCCTGCCCATAAGATCCAGTATTTACAATATTTTTTGATTGAAGACGAAGTGTTTTAACATCCCTATCCTAGTAAACAAAGATATTATTCAAGGTCTTAGTTACTGAAACCTACTATTAAAAATTAGAGCATTATATTTTCAGAAATACCTAAATTAGTTATTTTAAATCCATGCAAGTAAATGCCAATTAATTTTGTGGGGTTTTTTTTGTTGTTTTGTTTTTGGTTTTCTTTTTTATTTTTTTTTAAAGATTTTATTTATTTATTTGACAGAGAGAGACACAACGAGAGAGGGAACACAAGCAGAGGGAGTGGGAGAGGGAGAAGCAGGCCTCCTGCAGAGCAGGGAGCCCGATGCAGAGCTCCATCCCAGGACCCTGGGATCATGACCTGAGCCGAAGGCAGACGCTTAAGGACTGAGCCACCCAGGCGCCCCTTGTTTTTGTTTTTTAGTAGATCATAATCTACTTTGAAGTTGGAGAAAGGTATTCCGATTTAAGGAAATGGAGAAAGATTATAGGGGGAAGGAAAAGAGGAAATATTCAATGAAACTATTCATTGAATAAATGAATCTAATTCAGTAATTTCCAGCTGAAGGAACTTTCCCCACCCCCATGAGGATATCTGGCACTGTCTGGAGATATTTTTGGTGGTCATAGCTGGGGGCAGGGCAGTGCTTCTGGCATTGAGTAGGTAGAGGCCAAAGGTGAAGGATGTGGGATGCAGCTAAACATCCTACCACGCACAGGACAGCCCTTCTACAAAGAATTGTCCTCCCCCAAATGTCAACAGTGCTGAGACTGAGAAACCCTAATAATCCAACCTTTTGCAGTCCCGTTAGCTGACCTGATATTCAGTCTGTTTGCAAAATTACAGCACAGCAGCAGTGTCTGTGCTGATTAGCCTGAGCCCTATCAGCTGGTTAATATTTTAAAGATGACTGCTGATCATGAATTGACTCAAGGTTACCCAATGATCTAATGGGAGAAATGAAACAGGGATCTATGTCTTCAGATTCTAATCATCCCTTCTCTTACTGCAATGCTACTTCATGCAACTTGTCGAGCTCAGTGGTATTATTATGTGCTTTTTTGCAAGAAGGTAATAGCTTGGCATTGGCCTCATATGAGGAGGGGAAAAAAAACCTTGAGAAAGAAGCTTGTTTTGTTTTTATTGACTTGTTCTCTGGTCTTCTACTCTACCACTGTGTGCTGCACACAAACAGAATGAAACAAATGAGTATTCTTCACTTCTCTGAACTTCGGCAACGTCAGAAAAAGGTCTGGTCCTTGACCATCTTGGCTCCTCTCTGCATACATGACTTTCTGTGCTCTGCTTGTGTTAAATAGATTTCCGTACTGCAGTGTGTGTTCTTTTCTTGATTGTGACAAGCTGTGGAAATGGGATTTTATGTCTTTTATGGTTTCATTTACTAGGTAACTCCTAAGTATGGAATTATATTTCACACATATTAAGGGGTGAATGAAAACCCTCTTGCTGATTAGACCCTCAAGTCTGTTAATAATGCCTTGGTTCCATCAGCAGCTGTTCATCATGTTTGAGTGAGAGTACCATTCTTTCTAATTCTTAAGAATCAAATCTTTCTCTAAAATAAATTGAAAATAAATTTCTAGTACTCAACTCATTCTCATCTCCCTGTTCAAAGCACATTTCAATTTGTTGTGATTAGTATCCTTGCCCCAAAGGATCTTGCTGGTAATGGAAAAATATTAAAGGGTTTCAAAGAAAGAGCTACAGAATGAGATTTGGGATATAGGTTATCAGGGGGAGAAAATATAGTAAAGCATTTGGTTCAGGGCCACATTTCCTAGATGAACTCATTAGTTTAATTTATTAAATACAAGTTTTGTTTTGTTGGTTTTTTTTTTTTCCAGTGGTTTTTATTTTTTTTTCCCAGTAGGGTTTTAACCAACAGTTTAGAACTGAGGACTAAACCCATCTCTCAGTAATACTCAGACTACCAAGTGCCCTTTCTAATTGTATTCATTCTTTCTTTTCAGTTTCTACTGCCACTGCTTAGTTGAGGTTTCTCTTACTACTGCATTGCAATAGCTTTATAACCTTCCACCTCGCAGCCTGCAAGACTTTCAGCTGTAAGCTCCAGCCTAACCGCTAAAATTCTCTGCCATATTGGTAACAGTGACCTCATGGAAGGCACAATCTTGGTGTTAACTGTTGTCCATCTCCCCATATCTGATATTTAGTAGACCCTGCCATCAGTGTGCACATGTATTTCCAGAGTCTTATCTCTTCATAGCCCACTGTAGGAGAAGCTGTGTTTCACAGACAGTTAAAAATACCCCAGGAAAGTCCAGTGTTCTCCAGGCAAGGGACTACTTGTCCTTCCAGTCAGCCAGCTGTCCCGATGCTAAAAATCATTGCTTTATTCAGTGGGGACCTCCCCAGTTGGAACACATCATAGTTTATTGTTTCTGGTTTTGTGTTTTTGTGCCTTGACAAAATTTCCTAGGAATCATAGTATGTAGACAATTAGGTCTTTCATTTCTTGCTCATATTCTAATGCTGATTGGGTACAAATCTTATATATATTTCATTCTCATTCTTTTTTTTCCTACTTGATTTGCAAAATGTTGTTTAGAATTTGTGTTCATCGGGATATCAGCCTGTCTGTTTGTTTATTTGTTTTTGTAATGTCTTTGTCTCATTTTGGAATCAGAGTAATGCTGACCTCACAGAATGAGTTGGGATGCTTCCCATATTCTGGAAGAGGTTTATAGAATTGATATTATTCTTGTTTTCTTAAATGTTTGGTGAAATTTACCAGTGTGGCCTTTAGGGCCTGGAAGTTTCTTTGTGGGAAGGTGATCTGTAAAGTCAGCTATTAGCACTTTGTGTCTTCTTTTCCTGATCACTCTGGCTAGAATTTTAAATTGTATTTATCTTGAAGAATTAGCTTTTGATTTCTGTCTATTATTTTTGTTTTTTCTTTCATTGATTCCTGCTCTAATATTCATTCTTTCCTCCTGCTTACTTTGGATTTAATTTGGTTTTTTTTTTAATAGACTTTAATTTTTAGAGCATTTTTAGGTTACAGAAAAATAATTGAGCAGAAGGTATGTACATTTCCCCCTAGCTTCTTAAGGTGGAAGTACAAAGACATTAATTTAAGGATCTTCTACTTTTCCAAAACAGGCTTCAGAATACAGCTTTAGATTGCATCATGCAGATGGTGCAAAAGTTAGATGAGAAAATTCTTCCCAGGAATTATTTGCATAATACTGTTACTTATTTCTAAGCCATTTGGTTGATTATATGTTTACTGTCATGATTTTTTTATCATTACAAAGAATCAACAGAAATAGTAAAATAGGTTTTATGACAAAGTCTGGCAGGGACAGAATTTCCTTCCCACTCATCTTCTCTCAGCTGCATTCAAATTAAACATTCCTATATTTACAGATAGATTGCTTTGATGGGACTAGTGTGATCAGTAGATTTTCTTTTAAACTATTTTTATTGATAGAGGATATAAAACTAAGAGAAAACTGAGCCTAAGATGAAAATTAAGGAAGCTGTACATCCCGCCATCCTATTGAAGATTTCTCCATTTTTTTAAAAAATGAGAATTTGTAGAGAAAATGGCCTTTCTTTTCTACTTCAAGAGAGCACATTTCCCCCCCAAAGACCTAGAAATGGCCAGGCATGAGTCTGCGCTTGCAATGGTGTGTCTAAATAGAAGGAAAGGGACATAAAGAGAAAATAAAATAGTTCATGACCCATGTTTCCTTTGACTGAAGAAAATTTAATGCACTCTATGAGGTAGTATATAGATGGAATCAAATGACTTGGGGAAAAATTGTGTGTGTGTGTGTGTGTGTGTATGTGTGATGTGGTGTGTTTGCATACCCACTACCTGACACTTAACAACCAGCAAATATTTTAGTGGCAACTAGCAGAGTTCTTTTTGCTTTAGTATCAGCACACCACATCTAATAACCTGCCTTGTGGTCTGTTGGCTAGCTCCCAGCCCTCTTCTATGGAGCCAGCAAGAGTTTTCTTGGAGCAAATCTCTCCTTGCTTATTTCAGAATGTTCCCCTCCCTTTTTGAAGCGTAGGCCTCCAATTAGAAAAGAAAAAAAATGTAAGCCTTGCTAAATGTATCATTGTAAATACAATAGAGTCTTTAGTAAAGCTCTGTGTTCTGAATTTTGATAAAACAAATTGTGTAATGCAGTGTAAGCAATGATTTTTAATAAGTTTGGAAAAATAGTATAAACAATGGCATGAACACTTAAATGTATGTTGTTGTTGTTGTTTTTGTGGGGGGTCATTACTTTTTCCACACTAGAATGTTCCAAAATATTTCAAGAAATAATCACATTGAATTTTCAGTCAACAGTTTTTCTTAGCAATTAACTTTTTCACTTATTCACAACCACATGTCAAGTATTTTTATCAATAATATTTATTTCAGTATTATTTGCATTATCTTTTCATCCTATCCTTAGCTGGACAGCTTTTTAAATCTCCCTACAAGCAAGCTCTGTTTTCCTTCAGTAATTAAGCAGACATTTACTATGTTATTTTCTGACTGACTGCCCTGAAATAGCAAATATCTGTTATCTGATCTTGGAAGAGACTCATCTCTTCTCCCTTAACATCAGCATTGTCTGCAAGCATAGCAAAATCAGCCCTGTTTTTTCATTGTTCTATTTAATGGAAATGTCTATTTTATAGAATAAAAGTGACCATGGCAACATGCAGTTGCAAAAGCAATGCCCAGGAGGTGGCAGCAATTTTCAGCATTTCAGTCCATTGCCTCTCATTAAAATATACCTTATATCTGCCCTTTTTACTGTTTAACTAGCTCAGCGATTCAGTATTTTCTTAATGCACCTCTTACCACCCGCCACTTCCCATTTTTCCCTTCCCCTTTCCTTTCTTTGTTACTCTGGACCGAGAAACCCCTTAGGGTCCCTGTGCAGGGTTCATGCCTGTCTCGTCAGCCTGTGAGCAGCTCCCGCTCCAAGTGCTCATCTAAGAACTTGCCAGAGCTTTGAGCTATTTGTAGTCTCTCTTTTACTTCAATGTGCCAGCCCTGTGACAAGTGGTTTTGGGTTTTAGTATATTGAGTGACCATCATTCTTTTCACAGGGAAAATTTAAGCAATGCTACATTTATTTCTTGACTACTGACTACTGTTTTTCCTCAGAATAGCTAATAATTTCTAAATAAATTTTATTGATTATGTCTTTATCTTTTGTCACACAACCCACTCTTAATATTTTTAGCATTATAAAGATATATCAAATGCCTAATATTTTTCTGATATATATATATGTGTGTGTGTGTTTGTATAGGTAAATAATGTGAAAATAGAAAATATATATATTGGTCTCTACTCTGAGTTCCTGGCATAGAGCTCCTAAAACCCTTATAACTTCCTAAGTGATGAGAACACTGGGAGCATCTTCTGTTCTAATATTTGGTATTTAGTATTCGTTCTTGACAAAGAGCTCCTAAAACCCTCATAAGTTTCTAGGAGCACTAGGAGCATCTTTTGTTCTAATGAGGTGAATCTAGATGCGCTCCTGGATGGGGGCTGCTCAACAGAAAGACCAAGCCATGATTAGAAGCTTGGAATTTTCAGCCTCACCTCTTATCCTTTAGAGAAAGGGAAGGGGTTGGAAATGGAATTTATAAGTGATCATGCCTATGTGAGGAAGCCTACATAAAATGCCAATAGTCTGGGATTTGGAGAGCTTGTAGGTTGTATCCATCCACATACTGGGAGGATGACACACCCCAATTACACAGGGACAGAAACTCCTGCACTTGGGACCCTCCCAGAGTTCACCCTGTGTATTTCTCCATCTAGTTGTTCATGTTGTCCTTTAATGAACTTACATTTATTTTCTTAATGCACCTCTTACCACCCGCCACTTCCCATTTTTCCCTTCCCCTTTCCTTTACAACCTAACCCCTAAATGTAAGTAAGTATTTTCCTGAGTTCTGTGAGCTACTCTAGCATTTTAATCGAACCCAAGGAGGTGGTCCTAGGAACGTCAGATTGGTAGCCAAGTCTGACAGAAGCTGTGGGTTAGTAACCTACTACTTTAATTGGCATCTGAAGTGAGGGGCATTCTCATGGGACTAAGCCCTTAACCTGTGGGATCCTAAACTATCTCCAACGTGATAGCCTTAGAATTGAATTAAACTGTAGGAAACCCAGTTGGTGTCACAGAATTGCTTGTAGTGAAAATTCAAACATCTGGGTCAGAAGCACTGTCAATGTGGTAGTTGTATGACAGTAATGGAGAAACAGGGGAGGAAGGACGGAGGTTTTCTGACAGATTTTTTCTAAGGACATGCTAGTAATCACCTTTCTAACAAAAGGTTTTGAGAGTTAATTAAACCTTGGTGGCTTCACAAAGGAAGAGTTTCTCTTTGTTCTTTATCTACCAAGAGCTCAAAAGTTCATGTGTTAAATATTTGAGTCTTTTAAGAGAGAGGTAAATACCAATTATTTAGGAGCATGATTCTCCTGACCTATTACAGTTATTCTGAAACCATGTTTTTCAAACATTTTGGGGGGGTTGCAGAGCCATCCTTTTTTCTAAAGGCAAGTATATTACACACACACACACACACACACACACACACATACTCCTAATACAGCAAAATGGAGCAGGAGTGCTCCTGTTGAAGGGAAAGAGGTTCACAGACTTTCTGCTGGCTTCCACTTACCCAAACCATTCCAGAAAATGGCCTCTGAGATACCATCAGGGATCCCAGAATTCTACAGAATAGAGTTTGAAAATCACCATTTTAGAATACTCCTTAAGAGTCCTAGAGTAGGGACCCCTGGGTGGCTCAGTCAGTTAAGAGTCTGCCTTCAGCTCAGGTCATAATCCCAGGGCCCTGTATCAAGTCCTGCATTGGAGCCCCCTTCTCCCTCTGCCTGCCCCTCTCTCGCTCTTGCTCTCTCTCTCTGACAAATAAATAAATAAAATCTTAAAAAAAAAGAGTCCTAGAGTAAATTTAAATTGCATAAATACCAGACAAAAATAGAGAAAAAGTCTTATTAAACAACTCAAATGGCTTTAAGATCTAGTCATGTCAAGATAAACTATTTCCTAGCAGACAAGCATTATGCTAGTCCTCACATCTTTGTAACTCCTGGGGCAGCATCCTCTGTAAGGAGTAGGCAGTCCCAAATGTCATTTCATGATTGAGACCCAGAGTATGAGTGAGCTGCTCAGCATAAAATAGAACTTTCATTTCCTTCAGGTCCAAAGCTCTCCACGTTGGCTGCAGGTCAGCATTACCTGGCAAGCTTTTAAAAAATACACAAACATAGGCCACACTTATATATAGTTTAATCAGACTCTGAGAATTTGGCCTGGGTAGCCCTGTTTCTAGAATCCATCCTCGGGTGATGTTTATGAGATTCCAGAGTACGGCACAAAGAACCCCTGATTTCCCTTTTTCTGTTTTCGAAAGAATGTATAGTTGACCCTCCCAGGAGTTAGAGGCACAGAGTCCTGTGCTGTTGAAAATGCCCCAAAAACTTTACTAATAGCCTACTGCTGACCGAAAGCCTTACTGATAACATAACAGTCAATTAACATATATTTTGTATAAGTATTGTATACTGTATTCTTACAATAAAGTAAGCTAGAGAGAAGAAACTGTTATGAAAATCACAAAGAAGAGAAAGTGTATTTACAGTCCTATACTTTATTTATTTAAAAAAAATCTGTGAATGAGTGGGCCTGCATAATTCAACCCATGTTGTTCAAGGGTAACTATATCTCTAGTTGAACTTCTAACCTTTCAACTCCCCAAAGTTGAATTGTTTTCCTCTGGCCATTTGCGTGAGGAGATAGACCCACAGCCTGTCGGGCATTATGCCACACCTAAAATGAATTAACTCCTCTAAAGTAAAAACATGGATGTCAAAAATAAAAATTATTTGCCAAAGCCATGCACATTATAGTTCTTTAAGCTGTAGGGATTGTTGTCTCAAAAAGGCAGCCTCCGTGTTAAAATAGAGAAAAAAAAATTATATTCTAGTAGTTAAATATGTTTTGTAATATACTTGATTTAAGGGGGAAAATTTAATTATAAAATTCTATAATTGTTTGTTTATTGTGTAGGCTTTTAAAATTTTCCTCTGTGTAAAATCTTAGCACTTTGTTTTCCTTGTTCTGTCCTAACCATTTCTCCCTTCCTTCTTTCCTTCCTTCTTTCCTTCCTTCCTTCCAACCAATATGATTGTGTTTTTCCTCTACTTTCAGATTAAGACTTTCCTTATCTGGCTTATATTGCTCTCTCTCTCTTTTTTTTTTTTTTTGGTATTTTACATATAAATATAAATGAAGTGCCTTTCTAAAACACACTTGTTTAAAACTTTTCATTAGGGTTCCATTGCCTTTGGGAAAAGTCCAAACTCATTACCATGAGACTCAAAGCTGGACTTGGTCTGGTCTTGCTCATCCTGCTCCTTCCATTCCAGCCTCCCCGAACCACTTCCAGTTTCTCCAGCTCTGAGCCATTTCATTCTATGTGCCTTTGCTCACGTTGCACCAACTCAAACTTCTTATGGTTTCCTGAACATACCAGAATATTTAAAACCCTAAGCCTCTGTATATGCTGTTCTTCTCTGTGTTAAAAGCACTTCCCCAAATCTTTGCCTAGGCAATTCTTGGTCATCTTTCAAGACAGCTCAGGCTGCATCTCTTCTCTATCCTTTCTAAGTCTGCTATCCTCCAACTTCAGCTGGAACTGTAAGTTACTTCCTGTCACTTTGCTTCAATTATGTATTTGTAAAGTTATTGCTTTACTGTCTCTTTACCTTGGTATATTTCAAGCTCCCTGAAGGCAAAATTTCTGTCTCTTTTATTCATAATGATAGCTCTGGCACAAGGACCATGCCAAGCTCAAAGAAAACTCATTCATCTATTGACTTACCAAAATTTTTGAGTGTCTAATTGCGCCAAGCACCTTTCTAAGCCCTTATGATATAAAAGTGAACAATATAGACAAAAGCTCTGCCTTTATGAAGCTCACATGCTAGGAGATTAAAAATAAAAATCACACATATATCAGAGGGTGACAAATTATGCATAATAAATATTTATTGAACATATGACCACCCTTTCCTGGGTACATTATAACCTGTAGTTATTTCTAATCAGACCCTAGTTCCCTAAGGGTAGATTTAATGTTATTAGTTCCCCTCTATCTAACACAGAGCTTGATATATATAAAAAAGAACCTACCTATTTTCCTGCAAAAGCAGTAAAGAACTGTTCTGACAGTAACATTTTATAAAAAGAATCTCTTACCATCTTTGGAAATGCAACTGACAGGGACCTAGAAGTATAGCTATTCTTGTCATGTCTTCATTTAGAGCAATGGTGTTCTTTCTTCTAAATAGCATTTGACAATTTACAATGAACTCTTATATTCTTTTTATTTTACTTTATTTTGTTGGATTCAATATGGATGATGCCTTTCTAAGATGTCCTTATCATTCCCTCTCTCTTAAGTTTTTCCCCTCATGTTCCTTATTAAATCCTTGGAGGTTAAAAATCTGGCAACTGCATATGGACTGGATGATCTTGCCCTTAAGACAGTTGTGATGACAGAGAACCACTGGATTCCTGTCCTGTGTTGGGACAAACAGACTCTCTGTCCCATGAATTTAGACCTGGCTCTGAGAGGCAGCATATTGTAGTCCGTATATGATGGAACTATAAGTAACTGGGAGCTGTGGGACAAGAGGAGAGAATTGAGAAGTTTGAGGTCATTGAAGAGATGTACATGGGAAAGAGCACAGAGAAATTAAAGGAAAAGAAGCAAATAGATCTGGAAAGTAAGAGAGGACAGGTCAAGTAGGGGAAATAGTGGTAAAGGCTGGGTTTGGAGGTGCTGGGAAGAGATGAAATCTTGGTGTCAAAATGCTGCAGGCTGTGCTGAGTGCCTTTATCATGGGCTACCATTTGGGTAAATATAAGGATAAAGAAAATGTTAATTGTTTTTGTTTCTTTTCATGGCTTCACTAATCAGTTTTTTCTCGCCATCTAAAAAAAAGAGACATTTTATTTTATTCTTTTGTTCTAGGTAGTCTCAGCAAATTGAATAGAGTTTTGAACTAGCTTTGTCAGTGTGAATAGTTATTAAATATTAACATGTTGAGGCAATTTCCTTGTCATTCTGGGAACAATATAGGCCAGGTCTATCTGTCAAGGTTAATTGCAGTTAAATAATGTGTTTATAATTTCCTGGAAGAGGTGCTTATAAACTTGCGTAACCGATCTAGAAATAGCATTGTAATTCCTAATTGTATTAATAATTTGTATTATTTACATGGTGACTTCTACGTGAGGCTATTAAAACACATTAACTCTACCAACTCATTTGCAATCTGAATATGGAAAGTTATTGGACAGGAAGAATTACAGTAAGAATAACCCAACATAAAATGTAATAATGTCAGAGGTTCATATTTATCAAGTCCTTGGGCCATATACATGTAGTATTAGTTGGTCTTTATATCAGCCTTCTTTAGCAGGAAATCTACTCCAAATTCATAGGTGGATATGATTTATTGACATCTTTTAAAATTCCCATTGACTAGAATTCTGGAATTACAAGGGATCTTAGAAATTAATCTGGCTCCTAATTTTATAGATGAGAAAATTAAAGCCCAGATAATTTAAATGATATGTCTAGGACACATATTTTTGTTTATTCATTTGTTTAATTTTTTTTTAGATTTTTACCTCTTCCACAAAGCATTTGTATAGCTAACATAAAACGAGAGCAAAAATCAATTTTCTGAATCTTAGAGTTCTTTGTATATTAAGACTTATGTCCCTACCCTATCTACCCTCATCATCCAGAAGACCATCTGCAATATATAAAAGCATTATCGTTCATACCCACCCAGAGGTTTATTTCAAACCCAATCCCTACATTTCTGACCTTAGTTCTATGTTTTCCCACATTTTCTGTTATTCTTACTCTTACTTCTTCTTATTCTAAACACTACACATATGCCTCAGTCTCTCTAATCTTAGGGTTAGAGGAGTTACAAACTCCACCCTTTTTCTAAAGCCATCATCTAGCTACTGTTGGATCTCTTACCTTCCTTCTCAATTAACTTTCTGGAAAAAAATCCCCCATCTGCTCCAACCTACTACAGTCCAGCTTCTCACTACTCCACTGGTGCTCTCCTTTTTAAGGACAACAAGCAACCTTCAATATCCAAGTCAAATGATTCTTACAGTCCTTACTTAAATGGAAAGATAAGTCTTGCATTTCCAGGGCTGAGCATAGTGCTTGGCATAAAAATGCACTCAATAAATCTGTCACAATCAAATAATGAATGCAAAATATTAGAATTTCAACATTACAAGAGATGAATACGATGAACACACATGCATTTCAAAGTGTTCACTCTAGTTCACTCTAACAAAGGAGTGAATTCTTAGTAAGGGTTTATGAAAGAAGCAAGAGGGACCTGTGGTGATTTATTTGGTGTACTCTTTGGCTCTCCTACACATCTCCTCATAAGCTATGAGGTTATGGCCTTTTTTTCTCTTTCTTTTTTTAGATGCTGCAAAGCTGAACATAGTTGTGGGTGGCATCTGAAGTATTTTTTGGTATACTTAGGAAGGCAACGAAAGGAGGCCTGGCCATCCTTACTGTGCAGAAGGAGCCTGTTCCCAGGTGTGAATGAAATCCTTAATCATAGTGAAAATAGTGGACTTCTTTGCCCAAAGTTTGATTTTTTGGAATTAGAAAAAGTTGTCCTAAATAAGTCAGGTCACAAGTCTGCTATTTTGTGCTTCAACAGTTGAGCTTTATTTACCCAACAGGAGGAAGAAAAGCCACTGTCCTCGTTTAAATGTGAAGGTATAGGCAAAACAGGTAACAGAGACATATAGGAAAGAGCTTCTCAAAATTTTTGGACCTTAAAAACAGCAACAGAGGGGAATAAATATGTATCCCTCAAACTTAGAAACATAGTCCTAAAAGTTTCCATTGAATTTATGAATTGTCTTTAGAGCTTCATGCTTTATCTTAAGAATTTATGGGGTTTGGGCATTCTGACTCATGATCTATGCAATTTAGTTTTAGTATAAAATATGCTTTAGAAAAATGCACTACTCCTGTGGATCTGTAAGCCCTCTGGTAAATGTACCTACCATGAGAATAAGTTTACCCTGGATTAATTGCATTAAGGTAACCTCACTATGACAGAATACTCTTTCATTTTAACTTCATCCCACTGAATGATCCCCTGGAGGCCTGAAAGTGTTCTACAGCCAGAACACTGGTGTATTGCAGCTAACTTTATAGATTTATTGACCCACAGGAGGTGTTACCTACTTTGTTTACCGTAATATATAAAATGAGATTCTCTAAAATTTCATATCCTATTAAACTTTAAACCCATTCCGTACAACTATATTACATTTTACTCCGTCTTTTCTGTTCTGTGGTAAGACTAAACATTTTCTTCTAAAGTATATAGAGATTATTTATCTAGATAAAAGTAGAATTAGCTTGTTTTTAAATCCAAAACAAAGAGGAAATAGGATATAGTTATTTAGCAATTAATGCCATATCATTTTCCTTGGAACACATTTCCTTCTGTGAAGATTTTCCTGACTCACAGGAAGTATAAGGCAAAGGAGGCCATCTTGTGGAGGATCGTACCCCCTTTAAACTTCATGGTTGACCTAACTCCTCTGCGGTATATTAACACATAGATTTTTTTCATGAATGTTCAAAGCAGTGTTATTCACAATAGCCAAAACTCTAAAACAATCCAAATGTCAATCAACTGGTGAAAGGATAAACAAAAACAATACATCCATATGATAGAGTGCTTTTCAGCGGGGGAAAAGGAATAGAATCCTGATACATGCTACAACATGAAGCAACCTCAAAAACATTGTGCTAGGTGGCAGAAACCAGACAGAAAAGACTATATATTTTATAATTCCATCTGTATGGACTATCCAGAAGAAGGAAATCTATAAACACAAAGAGTAGATGACTGGTGGCCATGGACTGGGGCTGAGAAAGGGAAGTAACTCCAAATGGGCACAAGGGATTGTGGTGATGGTGGTACTACTGAGAAATCTTACTAAAAATTGTTGAATTGGACCCTTAAAAATGAGTGGGTTTTGTGGTAGATAAATTATACCACAATAAAGTTATTTTTAAAATTTTGTTTCAAGAACCAACTCAAATAATACCTTCACTAGGAAGACTAGGAAGTCTAATCTCTCCTCCCAAACATCTTTTGTGCCCCAACTGTACCTTTTATCTATCAGCCATGGAATTGTCAGAGTTGCATGTGTTATTATGTATATGTTTTGATCCTAGATTATAAGAGCAGAGACTACTTTTTCATAAGACCAGGGCCTAGCATAGCGTCAGAAACACAATAGGTATTTTTGTAGT